>NW_022196898.1:83831011-83853653 GCF_008632895.1 Mastomys coucha
ATACACTTTCTGCTTGTTTGTACCTGACAGTGTCTTGCTGGGTTCCACATAATGGCCTTGAAATCAGGCTTCTCCTATTTCCTGTGTGCCTGGGTGTGGCTGGTCCCAGTTATTCCTGTTGTGGGGACAGATGTTATGTCCTCATCACCTCTGATCCTCTGATCCTGGGCATGTTTGTGCTCCTGGGAATGGAGTTTCCTCTGGGTGTTGTGGTCCAGGCTCTGATCCTCTGATCCTGGGCTTGTTAGAGAATGTAGGAGTGGAGCTTCCTCTAGGTGTTGTGCAGAATTGTGGCCAAGGTCTGCCCAGGGCATTGGCCTAGACAGGTCAGAAGAAACCAGTGCCACTGGGCTGGTGGAGTTCCTGCGGGCCTGGGTCCCACTGGTCCTAATTACTCCCGGTGTTGGGACAGATGCTATGTTTTCCTCACCTCTGATCCTCTGATCCTCTGATCCTGTTATTTTTTCATATAAAGTTGCTCTTACAAGGTCTATAAAAAGTTTGTGTTGGAATTCTGATGGGGATTGCATTGAAGCTATAGATTGCTTTTGGTAAGATGACCATTTTCACTATGTTAATCCTACCTCTCCATGAACATGGGCAATCATTCCTTCTGATATCTTCAGTTTCTTTCTTCAGGGACTTGACGTTCTTAACCTAGGCCTCCCTGCACATATTTATCAAATGTGCAGTTCAGTCTTCATGTAGGACCTAACCAATTAGGGCAGGGACTAGCCCAAAAGCTGTTTTCTGAATGTGAGATATGTTCTTCTACCTGGGCTGCCTTGCCTGGCCTCAGTAGGATAAAATGCTCCTAGCCTCAAGGAGATTCCTAATGCCAGGGTGAGGAGTACCCAGGAGGATACCCGCCCACTCAGAGAAGAAAGGGAGGTGGGGTGGGGAGGGGCTGTGGGAGGGGATGACCAGGAGGGGGTAGTACGCAGGTTGTAAAGTAAATAATTAAAAAACTAATGTTAATAATGAATTTTTTGAAGATTTATTTTGTACATAGGTAAAAGTGTGTTTATGATTATAAGGGGTACTATTAGAGGCCAGGGAGGGCTTCAGGTCTTCTATTTCTGGAGTTACTGAAGGTTGTAAACCTCTAGACATGGGTGATGGGAATGAACTCAAGTCTTCTGGAAGAACATTATGGACCATCTCACTTTTTAGTTTCAACTCTACTTAAACCAATTCCAACTTCAGAAGAATCGCTTCCAATCTTGATGTGAACATTTGACCTCAGTTTCTAAAATCTATTTCCGGCTTCTCCTCATTCCACTCTGAGTGAACTGGATGCTGGTTTTGTTTTTTTGTTTTTGTTTTGTTTTGTTTTGATATTTTGATTTGTTTGTTTGGTTTTTCAGTAGTTTTCTTAATTGGACACCAAGAGTAATGCCCCAAACATGAGAGGATTAATGATACTCTTTGAAACTGAACTATACTGTAGAGGAAACTATAAATTCTGTTTTAACTTGAGAAAATCCCCTTCATATCATGACCCTTTATTTAGGTATCAGACATAGAGGGAGTATGAGATTTCAAAGCCAGGATTTCACAGCACAACAGATCTGATCTCAGCTTTGCTATTTGCAAGCTATGCAAGACTACTTAATTTGTCTTGTGTCTCTGTTTCTTTGAGTGCAGGATGCAAATACCACCAGCACTTCCCTCATAGCATTATTAAGGGGAAGCAAATTACTTGTTATACATTAATCACTTAGTAGAATGTCTAAAATGTAGTTACTGGTTTTGCAATGGGAAGTTTAGTCTAGAACTCAGTGGTTTTCAAATTACTCTAAGCTATGGAACATTGGTTCAAGTTAAATGCCACACAGATATCTAATAACAAAGCTGATGAAATTAGATATGTTTTCATCTGTGACTCTAAAGCAGCAGAGAATTGGAGAATCATGCCTTCCATTCTTCCAAGTCTCCCCAGGTGATCCCTTGGATATCACTGAGAAACCACAAACCTATGAAGCACAGTTGAAGTACTAATAAGCATTTCCTAAGCTCTCACAGCTATGTGCCTTTGGGGACTTGTGGCCAGTAATAGAAATCTGACAACAGAGGCTTAAACACATGGAGATTTATCCTCTCATCTAGAGGTCAGCAGGGGGCAGCTGCACTAATGTGGCAGATCTCCAGTGTCATGAGGAAACCACATTCTCTGTCCTCCCAAGCCCCTGTCTTCAGTTACCATACTAGTAAAAAACGGAAGAGAAAATGGGTGGTGAGGCATGTGAGTTGGGGAGTGGAGAGTGGGGGCTTTTAACAAATTTCACACAATACCTTCTGTCAACATGTCAGGATCCATCTTTCCACAGAAATCAGGCTATAAAAACAACTCTTTCCTAGATGTAAGAACATTTCTTGGTATCATTTTCTGTCTCACACTGGATATCTCTGAAGGTCTAAGATCTACTTAGCTATCACCACTGGTGGATCGGAATATTCCTGTTGCAACTTCTAACCAAAGGCTGTGTCTCAGGCAGAAAATTATTGATCAGTTCATATCCTGATGTAAATGGTCTAGGAACTCTGAACTAGTTTTTGTTAAAATTTTATAACATAATAATTATGATTATAGAAATCATTCAACTTTATTTGCATATATGTGTTGTCTGAGTGAATTTGTGATACAAGGAACCCATGGAAGACAGATGGGAACATTAGCCCCTGAACCCGGAGTTACAGGCATTTGTGAGCCACAGCATACAGACTCTAGGAACAGAAATATAGCCCTCTGAAAGAGCCGTGTACAATCTTAACTGCTGAACCACTTTAGATCCTAAAACAATGTTCTTATAAAGAACTATCATATATATGTATATGATATATATTATATGTATATATTATATATATATATTATATATATATATATACTAGAGGAATGAAGTAAAAGAAAGAAATGGGTGATTCCATAAAGGATACTGGAATTAAGGCACTGCACATGGGAAGAGGATTAAATAGACTTTTCAGTGGAAACTGAGATACTACTGATCAGGGTTGAAATCAACTTTAAACATAGACTGACAAAAAAGAAAGACTTAAAACTTCAAAAACCAAATGAGTATCATAGTTTGAAGAATAAAATTATTGTATTTGATTATATCACTCATATAAAACAAGTCATATTACATGTAGGTGTAATGACCTAGTATGAATATATGTCTCAATAAAAAATTTAAATTCGATTAGTAAGCTAAGAATTTTAAATTTCAATATCTTGTTGTTTTTTCATCTTTTTTGTGAAACTGTTTCACTATGAGACAATTCAGAAATGTTAACAAAAAAGCTAATAGAAAAAGGTTACACTCAATGAAGTAAAGAACAATTGCTATAAAAGTAACACTTTGATAGATATTCTTTATAATGAGAATCATAGCACCTTATGATCTCTAAAGTAGAGTAGCCATGAAAAGGGAGAAATGTGGACATGCCTATCACTAAGAAGTGGCTCATGGCAAGATCCTAAGATTGCAATTTTAACAACAGTTCAGTCATCACTAGAGGGTCACATGTCCCAGAACATGACATACTATGTTTTTCTGGAAAGATTGGCATCACAATCAATTTGCAAGTGAGAGCACATCTCAGTTGCTCTTTCCTAGGCCTTATGCTAATTTAACAATGCTATTCTCTTTGGAATGCTTTAAGATAAACTTTGCCAAAAAATAATTATACATATACTAAGGTTGATTACCAAGAGCCCATGGAAGGTACTTGTAGTCTGTTATTCTATCAAAAGATAATAATGACAAGTATAATCAAGAATTCTTGTTCATGTATCAAACTTTTGATAGAGATTCCCCAAAATGTCTCTTTTACATTCAAGTTAAAATCTGCAAAATGTATTTGATGCAAGGTAGCAGGGTTATATTTTGTATCATCTTTTATTACTACTATAATGAAATAACTGAAGTAATTTATTCTAAAACAATTTATTCTAAAAGGGGGGCTATTTAGCTGAGAGTTGCCCAGGTTTAGAGTCTTGGTCATGTATGTGCTCACATTGTTTGAACCTCCAATGAGGGTGGTAGAGAGTAGAAGATATGAGGGTGTGTGTATGAGTCCACAGGAACACCCCAAACTGGAACCAGGCAGAGGGGTTGGGTGGAGCACACAACCCCTTTGGAGAGCCCAGTGGTATAGACATCTTAAAGGTGTGCTCTGCACCTCCAGTTATTGACATACTGGGAACCAAATCCATACCATAGAGAACTGTTTAAACTTACAGACAAACCATAACAAATGAAAACAAACGGGAAATGCTTCAGGCTAGAGAACTAAGTCACTAGCTTCCATCCTAAAGCAGGAAATCATGAAGACTGTATTCCTTAAGTAGAGTTTGTTTACTGATCTGTAGACTTAGTTTTCTGCAATGGCTTTCATATCCAGCCTGATAAGGTAATAGAAGAGAGACAGATAAAAAATATACAGCTTTACAGGGACCTAAAATACTTACATTTATATGTGGCATTTTTTTTAAGTTCCTAACTTGGACACTATTTGTGAAAATGGTTACTTACAGCCAAGATTCTTTTATATAATCCATGTGCAATACTAATAAAATCCTTTATATATTTATAAATAATTACCAAATCACAAAATAACTTAGAATACTATTAAAAGATTGTAAGTCATCAAATCCCACTTCCTTAGGAATTCCAAAATCTCCTATTCCCAGTTAAGGAAAAGAATGCAAATCTGTCAGATTACCAAAATTGAAATGAACAGTGCTAAAGAAAATAATAGTTACCAAAGTTTTAATTTACATACACACAGAGAGACAGACAGACATACAGAGAAAAAGATAGAGACAGAGTTAGAGTCAGAGACAGAGAGGTAGAAGTGACACATAACTCTTTCTTTTATTTATTTTTGGTCTTTCTCTGTAGTGTGTGTGTGTGTGTGCATGTGTGTGTGTGTATGTATGTGTGTGTATGTGCGCACGTAGTGCATGCGTGCGTGCATGTGTGAGTGTGTGCATGTGTGTGTGTGTGTGTGTGTGTGTGTGTGTGTGTGCACTTGTGTAGGGACAGAGTTTCATATTGGGCATCTTCCTCTGTCTTTCTTCATCTTATTTTTTAAGAGTCTATTATTGAATCAATTAAGCAGGTGGCCAATGTGTTCCAGAGAATCTCCTCCGTCTGTTTTTAAGTCCTCAGTGACAGGCCCAGATCATACCTATAGGTTCTGGAAGTCTATATTAAGTCTCTTAAGGTTGTACAGCAAGCAATTTATAGTTAGTTATTATATATCAGCCTTAAACATAATATTTTCTAATGAAATGAATTAAAATACTTAAGAAAACTATTAGAAAAGAAAATACAATAATGCCCAGGGAAGTCTTGCTAATATCAAGCTTAGCTCTCCTCTTCTGGAATCCTGTGATTTTTAAAATCATAAAACACAACAGGAAACCTGGAGTTTAAGGAAATGAGCCACCAGCTGATAGGCATGCACATATAAGCACACACACACACACACACACACACACACACACACACATTGTAATGTGGTTTGGTCTTTTATATATGTATGTTGAGCAAAACTTCCTTCTTGAACAATAGTGCTAATTGAGATAAAATAGCTTAGCTTCTGCTTCTGCCAGTGATGATCAAGGCTGCTCACATCATATATATATATATGTATATGTATATGTATATATATATATATATATATACACACATATGTGTGTATACATTGAAGTATAAGTACTTATAATTTGTTAAATGTTCTAAATATAGAATTTTAAAACAAAATTTAAAAAGTATAGCTATGCAGACAGTGGTAAGAAGGCCCTGAAATCCCAGAGGCAAAAGAAAGGAGAAAGAAATTCTTCAATAGAGAAAAACAAAATTACAATCTGATCATAAAAAAAAAAAGAGTGAAATGGAGAAACTAAGAAAGAAGAAACTGTTTGACCTCAAATAGAGGAAGGACTCACCTGGGAAGAGGGGAGGTCTCTGAGGAATTGCCTCCATCAGATTGGCTTATAGGAAAACCTGTGGATTTTTTATTTTTTATTGAATTTGGAAGACTTGACCCACTGTGGATACTGCCACCCATGGGAAAGTGGAACTGGGCCAAATAAAAAAGGCTGAGCAAGCCATGAGGAGCAAGTCAGTAAGCAACATTCTTCCATGGCCTCTGCTTCGGCTCCTGCCTTGGGTTCCTGTTTCAGCTTTGCTTGAAGATAGACTATAAAGTGAAAGCCAGAAACTTTCTTCCTCCGCAGTTTGTTTCCATCATGGTATTTGTCACAGCAACAAAGCAAACCAGAACACTGGCCTCCAAGTCATCCCACCTCATACATAAGTAACTTTAGCATGTTGTGCTATTTATTCTTGGGATAGCATACTGTCTAGAGTGCTATATAAAGCCACACAGTATAGCTCTAACATCTGTGGGCTATACATTTATAAATTCTCTCTGGTCTGAAAATTGAAGTTTACTAAATAAATACTTGAAGTTTTAGGCCTTATGGTTCTTAGCAGGAAACAGGTGTTATGTTAGGAGTGATCAATGACAATTTAATTAAAGAGTTATTTACAAACCACAGGCGAATTGAAAAGAAACAAAAATGGTTAGCTCAAAAGTCCCAAGGCAGAATGAGTAATGAGCCATTGTAGCTGCTGGAGAAGGAAAACCACAAAGAATAGTCACGGTACACACTCTCTGGGAGAACAACATTTCAACACCTATGACTTTTGACATAGGAACAAGGCCATGATAAGAATCGTATTGAAGAAATGACGAAAGGGAACAAGAAAGAGGTATGAACACCGGGGACTCCTTACTTTCCTTTGGTTTCCCACCAATGTCTCCCTATCACTGAAACTAGTTGAAAGCACAGGAAGATTGGAACCCTTTAATTTGGTCCTTGAAAACCATCCTCCAAGTACACACTACAGAGTGAGAACAAGGACATGAGGGAGAGCCCCAGCATCAGATACACATCCAGTACAACCTCTGCCCATCTGAGACAGGTTCAGCATCCCTTCAGGGTTTTGCTAGAAGTCTAGGGGACATTTAGCCAAACAAGCTTCATTTTGCCCATAATTTCTTTTGTGCACTGTTCATAACCAACTTATATAATAAGGATGTCCAATTGTCAGGGCACGAATATAGAATGGCATCTATGTAAACACTAAGAGACAGCCTGCTCCAGAACAAGAAGAGATGATTAGAAAAAGTGGAGGTTTCACAGCATAGAAGGATCGTTTCTTTTACATTATTGTCAAAGTGATGCTATAAAGCCCAAATCTAGATGGAAGAATGAATTTTGCTGATATGAAATAGGCACAGAGAGCACATTAGGAAGAGACAGCCTTAGATCTTTGGTACTAGAGAATATTGTAGCAATCCCAGGACTAAGTAGAAATCAAGCTATAAAAACTGTAAGGATACTTTATATCCAATTTAGCCAGATTCAGACTTTGCAAAGTAATAAAGCATTAAAACCCAGTTTTTATATAAAGTAATATGACAACACTGGCTGAACAGCGTGAAACTGTCAAGAAATTATTGGAGGTTCAGTTAGAACATTGAAGGAATTGGGACTGTTTACAGAAATACATCTACCACTGTGCAAGTCAAAGATTTACACACAAATATTCTGCTGCTCAGTGTGTCTGAAACCAAGCCTCACTCCATATGAAGCATGGGAAGTAGATGCTGATTTAAAGCCAGCTCAGTTGGTGAACTAATAACATGGTCATTGGTTAGAGGACACAACACAGCCAGGCTCCTAGTTAACTGAAGCTAGAAGAAATCCTTTGATCATAGTCTTCAATGTTCTGTCCTACAGGAGGTTTTGTTTGTTTTGGTGAGGATAATAATTTTTATCAAGAAGGTAGGGGAAGAAATAAATACACTATTACTGACTGCAACCTTCTAGTAGGCTATATGGTAGTGGGGAAATGGGCAGAGACATTCATATTTATCTCTGTATGGTCCAGTCAAGAGAGGCTGAGGCAAGGCAGGAAGACACAAAAAATGCTAGAGCTGAAGACGATGAGTGTCTAAGTCAGGTTTTGCTATAACCACCTTTGCCAGTGCCCTATGGGACTTCTGTGTCGTAGAGAAGATGCCAGATGAGGAGAATCCTTATGGGAGCTTTAGCCAGCAAGCCCCAGTGCAGACTCAGGAAGCAGAACCCAATTCAGGAGGTTTCTTTGTCTGAACTGTGAGCTTTTAACATGGAGCTTATAGTGAGAGGAGATGAGGGAGCTAGAGCAGTTAGTTAGCAACCCCCCAAAGGAAAGGGACACCAAGTATTATCAAACAGGCACATGCAACAAAGAGATGCAAGCCCATGCACATGGGAAGGTCTGTGCTGATAGGGCTCCTTAGTTAGCTCTCCTCATTTTGACACTCAGTTCCTTCTACCATACTATCTTACTTTGCTTTTGGTTTTTATGACAAACCCAACCCAAAGCCACTTAGGAAGGGAAGTGCTTGCTAGACTTACAAGTTCTGATCACAGTTAGTCATTGAGGTGAGTCAGGGCACGAACCCAAGGTAGGAACTGGAACAAAGTCTCTGAGGGAACCCTGCTTACTCCTTTCTCCTCCAGCTCACCACATTAAGTTCCTTTTCTTCTACCTCCCAGGATGAAGGCCCAGGGTGGCACTACCTACAATGTGCCTGCCTACATCAAGCATTACTTAAGAAAATTTCCCCCACACACTTCCCTACAGCCCAATTGGACACAGGCATTTTCATAGCCAAGGTCCCCTCTTCCCAGATAATGCTGGTTTGTGTCCTGTTGACAAAAATATATTCAGCACATAAGCTAAATACATATTCCCTTTCATGGAATCTATTTGTAGCAGTCAAGTACCACTAAATGTAATGGCCTGAAGCACCATCCCCATTTTCTCTCACCATTCTATTGCTTAATGAGGCTCTCTTCCCTCCTAATGCTGGACTAAGCTAGCACATCCTTGATGGCTGGCAGTGTGTACTCACCGTTGGCAGGGCTTACTGTAGTCTTCATCCACAGCACCTGCACGTATCTTCCATGGTTCAGAACATTTTCCAATGACAAGTGTCTGCACAGGAAGGAAGCAAAGCTTCACGGGAGGCTTCACTAACACTCCTCCATCACATCCCACTGGTAAAGGAGCCTTAGGGATGGTTCAGAGTCCAGAGAGAGGGATACAAACCAAAACAGGATTCCTGCTATCTTGGGTCTCACAAATATTCATGTCAGCACTCCCAAGAATCATGTCGAAACACAATGATGAGGAGTGCTGGGGGCAGCAGCCTTGAGTTCTCTCCTGATTCCAGCTTATTTCCTGGAGGAAACATGAGTAACTGAAAATGTTAAAATGCCACCATTGTCAACCAGAGAGGAGCTGGGAGCTAGTTGCTAAGTAACTAAACTACTAATCAGAATTTGCAAGTGGCAGAATACAGGAGAATAAAGGAAAGAGTCAAGGTGAGGAGGAAAAATTGGCTCTCTCCAATAGAGTCGCACTGGGAATTCAAACCACTCTTAAATGTAGGCCCTGTGCCCAGCAATTGATGACCCACAACACAAAAGAAAGTCAGGGGAGGTTCTTTGTCTCATGGTTTGTCAGGGCCTCCCCTATCTTGCAGGTCCTTTGCATAAATATGATGGCTTCCTGGTTAGTGATTTTATAGGATTTAATCTATGTACAAATATGTGTGTTTCTTAGTCTATGTGGTTTTGTGGGGTTTGGGGGGATCTTCTTCTTTGTTAGTCTTGTCTTATTCCAGTTTTGGGGGTTTTGTTGCTGTTGTTTCAACTTACCTTACTTTACTATTATTTAGATGCTTGTTTGTTTTCTAATGGGAGGCAGGGAAGATATGGATTCTGATGGAAGGTGAGGTAGGGAAGATCTTAGGAGGAGAAGGAGAAACCATAATCAGAGTATATTAAAGTCTATTTTCAGTAAAACTAAAATCATATGAAATTATAAATGCAAAAATATGGATGTCCAAAATGAGACTAATCTGGTTTAACCTGGTTCTAAATCTAACCTCCCTGAATCCAGAAGTAGAACTCAGTTGGGAGTAAAGAGGAACCATAAAGAATGGATAAAACATTTAACTTTCTTATAAAATATCAAAGCGGCACATGTAATATAAATTCTATCATTTTAACTGTTGTTATGGTTGGACTTTAGTATCATCTTCCTCTGTTCAACCATATGGACATGATATTATTAAAAATTGCAATGAGAAAAAGATTTCTTAAGCTCCTTCTGAAAGCATAATCAATGTAATCAAAGGAAAATACATGTAAAAGAAGTTTAGGGATCCTTGGGGCCAGGGTGGCTTCCTCTGTTTGAACTGTTTTTTTTTTAATTTGATGCTTTTACATATATTTTTATAACATTTGTCAGAAATCATTTTTAAGGAGGAGTTTCCAAGTCAGCACGAAAATCCATTTCCATGAGCAATGCCTAAGTCCTGTCTATGTTGCCAAGACGCCTTCTTCTATATTCTCAAGTACACAGCTCACCATTAGTAGCTGCTCTTCATGACTACCTTTCTGCACTTATTTTTACATCATGTATTTAAGAGTATTCTATTGGGTTGGGAAAGAAAGACTGTAAAACAAATATAATAGCTGAAACAGGAGTCGTCCAGCAAAGTTCCAGAGGCTCTGAGTGCCTCGTTCCCACTAACATCAGCATGAGTAATAAATGTACTTTCTCTGGGGATACTTTTCAGTTTTATCTGCCATATCATTGGAAATGTTTCACAGTGAAATTGTGTCTCTCATTCCACAGCGAATAGTCATCGTAACCAACTCTTCTCCTTCCTCCCCAGCAAGCAATAGCATCTAAGTCAGTTATCCACAGGGATCAATTCTGTCTTGTCAACCTCACCCAGGCAGGATAGTGAGGCAGCACTCCCGACTTGCCCATTTAGAACAGAGCCTTTGTAATAACTTGTTTCTCTTCTGAGCTGACAAATGTATTGGTCTACTTGGCATCTTCAGCCGGTGTGCTGAGTCACTGAAGAAGAATGTACAAACAGGATTCTCTACAGGTGGAGGTTTTAAAGGGTCGATTCTTGATTCTTACAGATTGATGCTTAAGACCTGAAATACCAGCCTTACTCCTCCTCATGGACAGAGGACAGAAAAGGGAAAATAGGGGCTTCTGTCTGTCTGTCCATCTCTGTCTGTCTGTCTGTATTCCTGCTTTCTATTAGTTTTAACCTCTCCCATTGGGACCCAAAGAACAGCTATGAACATCTATAGCTATAGTTAGATAATATAAATGACGTGCTTCCTAAACTTCCAAGTATCTTTCTGTGTTTCTTCTAAATGGGATATAATCAGTGTATGCTCTACAGAGTGATTGTAAGGATAAATGGAGTGGATGTTGCTGAGCATCTCTTGTACAAAAATTGTGCAATGACATAGGTATATGATTATATGTCATATGCATATGTATACATATATATGTATATATGTAATGTCTAAATGTGTGTGTGTGTGTGCGTGTGTGTGTGTGTGTGTGTGTGTGTGTGTGTGTGTTATGACTAACCTCTATGTTAGCCTTTTGGTGCTTGTAGCATGTGGTGGATTGGTTGTGGCTTTAGTGTTTCCATAAAGGTCTATGTGTTAAGGGCTTGGCTCCCAGGGTACTGATGGGAGCTTTTGGAATAAGAAAGAATTATAGACAGGAAGTTGGGAATCAAGAAACAAGGCCAACTCCCTCATTATACTGTCTCCTTTTATAAGACAACTGCCCAAAGTTTTCATCCAATTACAAAGAAAAAAGGGGCCCCCTGGTCATTCCCACAGGTATTTAAAATTACTATTAAATATATAGTCTCTGAATATGCACAGTGGTCAACATATGACCTTTCATTAATATTGTTCCAACAGGTGGGGCAAATCTAAGAGTATGCCACCTCTATTGCACATGTTCTGCATTTCAAAGCAATTGTATGTGTGCTCCTAGCATTTGCAAATGTAACTCTTTATATAACTTAATTGTCATAAAAGGTGGAACTAGTCAGAGATCCCCACAAAACATTCCTATCTCCTCAACATCTCAGAAGCCATAAAAAAATAAAATTAGAATCTTATGCAGCTCTAGGGAAGCCCTCACTCGTGATGCTGCCTGTACCACTCCCTAGTGTATATGTTTTTGATTCTCAAAATTATTTCTCCTGTAAATAAAGACTTTGCTTTTGGCCTCTGTAGCCATCTTTACATTCATTAATTGGTAAGAACAAGAGGTCAGAACTTTCTAATAAACCTTCCCTCAACAAAACCTTCGGGAGTTTCTCACTCCTCTGTGTCCTTCAAGAGAAGATTTCAAATGTCTTCATTGTAATCATAGGGAAAAAGTTTGTTTTATGTGACAATTCTGAACTAAATAGATATTTATATAGTTTATGAGGTAATTATTCCTTTCTGTGTGCAATGACTTCTGATTTCATATCATTGAAAGTAATTCTATTAGTTATAAGTTATGTCATTGAGTTCATAGTTCACATTTTTTAATTTTGCCTCAACATTATATATATGTGTGTGTATGTATATGTACATATATATACATATACATACACACACATATATAAATATATACATATACATATATATATTTGCATATATATATATATATATATTCTGGAATGTGGTTCAGTGCAGGGTCACAGATGTCCAAATATCCTTCAGATGTTAGTGTGTAGTAGAAGAAAAGCCCAAGAAACTAAATAGCAGTTCTCAAAAGAGCTCACCAGAGAATTATAATTAAGACCCCAGAAGGCTTTTTAAGTGATGCAATATGTGTCAAAGGGGTATGTTACTAAAGGTCTTTAATTAAATGAAAAAATGCTGGGCAGGATTAGAGTTCCAATAATCAGAGAATAGGTATCCTTTTCAAATCTCTGTCAAAAGTATCTAATGATGAAGGGTCTTCAAGACTGAAGAAAAAAATTATAGCAGTATTACTTTCCAGTTTTAATATCTTACTGTGTCGTTTTACTCCTAGTAGGAAAGAACACAAATTTGCTTATCTCCTTCATCCTTGCAGCCACTTGTCCACACTTCATGCATTCAGATGTAGCTGCTTAGCAGTTTTTAATGCACATACTATTGTGCTTATGCACAATGGAAATAAAAGTAAGTCAATGTGAGGGCATCTCAGAGGTGTTTTATGTTATTTCTTTAGTTAACAATTTAGTATTTTAAATAATAGTTAGTTAGTATTTAATCATTTGCTTCCTAAACATTCATGGATGTATGTCATCAAGTTTTGACTGCAAGGTCTTCTAATCAATCTCTCTCAACTGTTGCTATTACTACAAGCAAATTCAACAAGCTATTTGTGAAATGATATTTATAGTATTTTTCCTTCTTCCTCTTCTTCTTCCTCTTCTTCTTCCTCTTCCCCTTCTCCTCCTCCTCTTCCTCCTCATCCTCCTCCTCTCTTTGGATCAATTTAAAGAACTTCATTCTGAGAAAAAGACTAATTTCTTGATAAAATTCAGGTTCAAAAAGCTGAGCAACACTCATGCAGCAAACAATAACCTACTAGATGTTAAAACCAAGTACCAAAGTCTCAGTGAAGTTCATTTTTGTCTACTAAAAAGTGTTTATGACTTTTCAAAGAATGTTATTTGAAAATAATCTATGCAATTTATTGATTTCTAATCTCAAAAAAAATGGGAGATTTTGTTTTATCTCCTGAGAGCCTAATACATAATATACATAATGGTATTTCTCATGTAGTAGCTTTCTTTCAGAGCCTTACACAGAAATTTAGTCTTTCATGGTATTAGTAGTGTCCAGTTCTGTGGGCATCTCTGGGTGAATCTATTCTGTAGTGGTGAGTAGGGCTATGACTCATGCTACACCATTGTCCAGCGTGACAGCTCATAACAGATGGTTTCCCTTTTGGCCTGGACAGGGAGCCAAGTGGTAGAAAAAGAAATATTATTCCAACACTAAACTGTGATCAGGAATATTGAGGAGTTTGCTCAATCCAAGCAGAACATTAATCGTAGTATAAGACTGGCAATTTTTTTCTCTCATCTCCAAATTCATTTTTATACATAGAAAAGCTAGCCTAGGGTGCCACTCCCCAGAGAACTGCCAGAAAAATTATTGCTATGCAGACAGGGTCAATCCTACTTCAGATGAAATCCATGTAGTCCTTTTTGTGTCTTTAATGAAAACAGAGGTGAAATATAAAATAGGCCTGAACTAAAAAAGAAAACCAGCGACTTCTCACAAATTTAAATCATCATGCAGTGAAAACTGAAGTAGGCATTTCTAGCTTACTAAGAAAAGGTGACTTTGTCATCACAGTTTTAAACTTTGGCGTAGCTTTACTTAATTTTGCTTAACCCACTTACTATGTCCTGCTTTGTCATATCCTTTATTTTTAATAATATTTTTTATTTTTTGGAAGTTCCATACATCTGTACAATGCATATTGATATCCATATATCCCTGCCAACCTCTAGGCACCTTCAACGCTCCCATTTACCTCCCCACCAGTTTCACACAAGAAGTCGAAGCTTCGGAAGGATCCTCAGTCCAGTATTTGTTGCCTCTGCTCCATCAAACAAAGGGTTAGTCCGTGCTAGCTATTGGCATGACCAAGCAACTACAGAGAACTCCTATGAAATTAGCCCAGATCCCTAAAATTAAGATAAACAGAATTAAGAATAACATAATTGAAGATGAATGTCAAGTCCACTTTAAAATTTTGCATATGTAATGTAGACCCAAAGTCTGAATGACTGCAAGGAACATAATTGCCTGGGGAACTTTAGGAGCCACAGGGCAGGGAGGAATAAATTATCTTAACCAAAGGTCCTAAGTCAAACAGGAAAATCATAAGTCATTTACATTAAACTTTACAAATTAATTGAAAATACTCTTAATTATAGAAAGCATGTCCTCATGTTGGACAACTGGATATATTTTTGTTCTTAGCAGTTGACACTAAAATATACTTGTATGATAAAAAAAAAATGAATGACAACCACACACCATTTTAGTTCACCCTTAACACACTACCTCAAAGAAGAGTCAATAGATTCTGTCTTAGAATGATGTGAACAGACACCATAACCAAGTCAACTCTTATAAGGACAACTTTTAATTGGAGCTGGCTTACAGGTTCAGAGGTTCAGTCCATTATCATCAAGGCAGGAACATGGCAGCATTTAGGCAGGCATGGTGCAGGAGATGCTGAAAGTTCTACATCTTCCTCTGAAGGCTGCTAGCAGAATACTGACTTCCAGGAAGCTAAAATAAGGGTCTTAAATCCCACACCCAGGGTAACACACTTACTCCAACAAGGTCACACCTACTTCAATGGTGCCACTTCCTGGGCTGAGCATAGACAAACCATAATGGATTCCATACAGGCACATAAGATTTAAGTCACTGGTTAGATTATAAAAGATGAAGGGGTTTTTTTATTTGATTTGTTTTGTTTTCAATCCTGGGGCTAGAGAGATAGTGGTTAAGATCACATGTTGCTCTTATGGCAAACCCAGGTTTGAATTCCAGAATCCACACAGTGGCTAACAGTCATCTCTTCCTCTAGTTCCAGAGGATCTCTTGCCCTCTTTTTGGCCTTTCCAGGCACCATACTGGCATGATTCATGGATGTACATACAAGCAAGACACGTGTACAAAAAAATATTTTCAAATAAAATAAAATTCTGGCAGTTCTCAGATAGGACATAGGCAAAGAAGCCCATGATCTTAATTCAAAGACTTATCCATCACAAAAATAGCTCCTTAATGAAGGTTTTCAGTGTTTGCCCTGACAGGTAACATTTAATAAAGCTGATACATGGAAGTGTAATAAATGTTATAGATTCCAAAGGACATATTGGGTAAGATTCCAAATCAAATTCATAAAATGCTTTAATTTATATTTTAGACTAATTTGTTTTATTTGTATATGTATTTTACTTGTAGGTATGTATTTCTCTGTACCACATGTGTGCCTGGTGCCTATAGAAGTCAGAAAGAAGAAAGGCACTAGATCTCTTGAAACTGGAGTTACAGGTGGTTGTGAGCCACGATATGGTTGTTTGAAATTGATCCTAGGTATCTTATAAGGGAAGCCACTGCTCTTAACCACTGGAATATCTCCCTAGCCAAGTTTTAATTATTTTTAAACTTACATGATTCTTGGGCTTGTTTACTATGTTAAGGGAAGGAAGGGATTACAAAAAATGTCTTAGAGTTTTTGATGGGTGAAATAAATTGCTTGATTGACTTGAAAACTGCCTAGGAGATTAGTGTAGCATGGTGTGTCTGTGGGGATGTTTCTGGAGATGATTTGTATCATGAAGGTTCTGAACTAATTAGTAAATTAATCCCTTGAAGAATTAGTGATCTAAGATGATGGTATTGCTGGAAGGTGGCTGAACCTCTGAGGTGAGGCCGAGGTGTAGAAAGTAGGCCTCCAGAGATGGTTCAATGGTACACTGGGAGTTATATCTTGCTGAGCTTTCTTCCTGTAAGACTCCTTTCTGCCTTCTGGCCACCTGATGTGAGGTGCTGCTATGTTCCCCCATGCCTATCATCATTGCTATGATTTATTGAAACATTTGAATCCATAAACCTCTCTTAACTTCTTGCCATTTGGTCATAGCGATAAAGAACCTAATATAAAGTCACCAAAAGGATAAAATATAAAAAACAGAAAATCTTAACATTTAATAGCACTTCAAACAAGAGACATCCACAGATAGGAAGAACATTTTCATAGCCAATAAAATTGCTCCACAAGAAATAATCAGTTTCAAATATCCACTGGAGTTAGTGAGAACAGAGCTCCCTTTTGCCATAACATACAAGATAAGAACGTTATTCTCACTTTTACCATCCATTCCTATCATGTTTGATGTTTGAAGCATGATAACCAAAACAACTTGGAGAGGAGAGGGCTTACTTCATCTTAAACGTTACAGTCCATCATTGATGGGAGTCAAAGCAGAAATATGGGGGCAGGAATTGAAGTAGGGACCATGGAAGAACACTGTTTTTTGGATTGTTTCCAATAGCTTGCAAAGCTGCTTTTCTTCTACAACCCAGATCCATCAGGCCAGAGACAAAAACAAAACAAAACCAAAAACAATAATAATAATAACAACAAAACCGTGCCCCACAGACTTTCCCATAGGCCAGTTTGGGGGAGGCATCTTCTCACTTGAGGTTCCCTGTTCCTAAGTATACTTATTATATGAAGTTGACAAAAACTAACGATGACAATCCCCTTCTTGTTTACCAACCCATGTGTACTCTTTGGTTGATAGTTTAGTCCCTGGAAGCTCAGAGGGTACTAGTTAGTTCATATTATTGTTCATCCTAAGGGTCTGCAAAACCTTCAGCTCTTTGGGTCCTTTCTCTAGCTCCTTTTTTGGGGACCCTGTACTCAGATCAATGGATAGCTGTGAACCTCTACTTCTGTATGAGTCAGGTACTGTCAGAGCCTCTCAGGAGACAGCTATTATCAGGCTAGATTGTCCTTCCTTCAGTCTCTGTTCCATAGTTAGTCTCTGCAACTCCTTCCATGGGTACTTTGTACCCCCTTTTAAGAAGGAATGAAGTATCCACATTTTGGTCTTCCTTCCTCTTGAGTTCCTTGTGGTTTATGGAT
Source organism: Mastomys coucha (assembly GCF_008632895.1). Taxonomy (NCBI): domain Eukaryota; kingdom Metazoa; phylum Chordata; class Mammalia; order Rodentia; family Muridae; genus Mastomys; species Mastomys coucha. Next base: position 83,848,651 of record NW_022196898.1, read on the forward strand.
TGTACTTTGTGTATTCTGATCTTCTGGGCTAATATTCACTTATCAGAGAGTGCATACCATGTGTGTTCTTTTGTAATTGTGTTACCTCAGTCAGGATGATATTCTCCAGATGCATCCATTTCACTAAGAATTTCAAGAATTCATTGTTTTTAATAGCTGAGTAGTACTCCATTGTGTATATGTACCACAATTTCTGTATCCATTCCTCTGTTGAGGGACATCTGGGTTGTTTCCAGTTACTGGCTATTATAAATAAGGCTGCTATGAACATGATGGAGCATGTGTCCTTATTATATGTTGGAGCATCTTCTGGGTATATGCCTAGGAGTGGTATAGCTGGGTCCTCTGTTATTACTATGTCCAATTTCTGGAGGAACTGCCAAAATGATTCCCAGAGTGGTTGTACCAGTTTGCAATCCCACCAGCAATGAAGGAATATTCCTCTTTCTCTACAACCTCTCCAGCATCTTCTGTCACCTGAGTTTTTTATCCTAGCCATTCTGACTGGTGTGAGGTGGAATCTCAGGGTTGTTTTGATTTGCATTTCCCTGATGACTAAGGATGTTGAACATTTCTTTAGGTGCTTCTCAGCCATTCAGAATTCATCAGTTGAGAATTCTTTGTTTGGCTCTGTACCCCATTTTTAATAGTGTTATTTGGTTCTCTGGAGTCTAACTTCTTGAGTTCTTTATATACATTGGATATTAGCCCTCTATCAGATATAGGATTGGTAAAGATTTTTTTCCCAATTTGTTGGTTGCTGTTTTGTCCTATTGACAGTGTCCTTTGCCTTACAGAAGCTTTGCAACTTTATGAGATCCCATTTGTCAATTCTTGATCTTAGAGCATAAGCTGTTGATGCTCTGTTCAGGAAAATTTCCCCTGTGTTTATGTGCTTGAGGCTCTTCCCCACTTTCTTTTCTATTAGTTTGACTGTATCTGGTTTTACGTGGAGGCCCTTGATCCACTTGGACTTGAGATTTGTACAAGGAGATAGGAGTGGATCGATTTGCATTCTTCTACATGCTAACTGCAAGTTGACCCAGCACCATTTGTTGAAAATGCTGACTTTTTTTCCACTGGATGATTTTAGCTCCTTTGTCAAAGATCAAGTGACCATAGGTGTGTGGGTTCATTTCTGGGTCTTCAATTCTATTCCATTGATCTACCTGCCTGTCACTGTGCCAATAACATGCAGTTTATATGACAATTGCTCTGTAGTACAGCTTAAGGTCAGGAATGGTGATTCCACCAGAGGCTCCTTTATTGTTGAGAATAGTTTTGGCTATCCTGTACTTTTTGTTGTCCCAGATGAATTTGCAAATTGAATTGAATAGGTAGGGAGAGAATGGGCAGCCTTGTCTAGTCCTTGATTTTAGTGGGATTGCTCTAAGTTTCTCTCCATTTAGTTTGATGTTGGCTACTGGTTTTCTGTATATTGCTTTTACTATGCTTAAGTATGGGCCTTGAATTCCTGATCTTTCCAAGACTTTTCTCATGAAGAGATGTTGGACTTTGTCAAATGCTTTCTCAGTATCTAATGAGATGATCATATAACTTTTTTCTTTGAGTTTGTTTATATAGTGAATTACAATGATGGATTTCCATATATTGACCGATCCCTGCATCCCTGGGATGAAGCCTGCTTGATCTTGGTGGATGATCATTTTGATGTGTTCTTAGATTTGGGTTGCAAGAATTTTATTGAGTATTTTTGCATCCATATTCATAAAGGATATTGGTCTGAAGTTTTCTTTCCTTGTTATGTCTTTGTGTAGTTTAGGTAGAAGAGTAATTGTGGCTTCATAGAATGAATTGGGTAGAGTACCTTCTGTTTCTATTTTGTAGAATAGTTTGAGGAGTTTTGGTATTAGGTCTTCTTTGAAGGTCTGATAAAACTCTGCATTAAACCCATCTGGTCCTGGACTTTTTTTGGTTGGGAGACTATTAATGACTGTTTCTATTTCATTAGCAGATATGGGACTGTGTAGATTGTTGATCTGATCTTGATTTAACTTTGGTACCTGGAATCTGTCTAGAAAATTGTTCATTTCATCCAGGTTTCCAGTTTTGTTGAGTATAGGCTTTTGTAGTAGGATCTCATGATTTTTTGCATTTCCTCAGTGTCTGTTGTTGTGTCTTCCTTTTCATTTCTTATCTTGTAAATTAGGATACTGTCTCTGTGCCCTCTACTTAATCTGGCTAAGGGTTTATCTATTTTGTTATTTTCTCAAAAAACCAGCTCCTAGTTTGGTTAATTCTTTGTATAGTTCTTTTTGTTTCTATTTGGTTCATTTCAGCCCTGAGTTTGATTATTTCCTGCCTTTGAGTCCTCTTGGGTGAATTTGCTTCTTTTTGTTCTAGAGCTTTCAGATGTGCAGTCAAATTGCTGCTGTATGCTCTCTCCAGTTTCTTTTTGGAGGTACTTTAAGCTATTAATTTTCCTCTTAGGGCTGCTTCCATTGTGTAATTCTGATAGGTCTGCCTTTATATGTTACTTGACCTTTTTCCCTCACTGATTTTAATATTCTTTCTTTGTTTTGTGCATTTGGTGTTTTGAATATTATGTGGCAGGAGGAATTTCTTTTCTGGTCCAGTCTATTTGGAGTTCTATAGGCTTCTTGTATGTTCATGGGCATCTCTTTCTTTAGGTTAGGGAAGTTTTCTTCTATAATTTTGTTGAAGATATTTACTGGTCCTTTAAGTTTGAGGTCTTCACTCTCTTCTATACCTATTATCCTTATGTTTGGTCTTCTCAGTGTGTCCTGAATTTCCTGGATGTTTTGGGTTAAGAACTTTTTGCATTTTGTGTTTTCTTTGACTGTTGTGTCAATGTTTTCTATGGTATCTTCTGCACCTGAGATTCTTTCTTCTATCTCCTGTATTCTGTTGGTGATGTTTGCATCTGTGGTTCCTGACTTCTTTCCTAAGATTTCTATCTCCAGAGTTGTCTCCCTTTGTGATTTCTTAACTGTTTCTACTTCCATTTTTAGGTCCGGGATGGATCTGATAGTCTATGTCTTTTTATTGGGGAATTTAGTCTATTGATATTAATGGATATTAAGGAAAAATCAATTCCTTGACCTGTTTGTTTGTGCTTTCCTGTAATCCTTTAAGGGATTTTTATGTTCCTCTTTAAGGGCTTGTACCTCTTTACCTGTGTTCTCCTGTATTTCTTTATGTATGTCCTACTTAAATTCCTCTATCATGATTATGAGATATGATTTTAGATCCAAATCTTGCTTATCCAGTGTTTTGGGATATACAGCACTTGCTGTGGTGGGAGTACTAGTTTCTGATGAAGCCAAGTTGTCTGGATTTCTGTTGCTAAGATTCTTGCATTTGCCTTTTGCCTTCTGTTGATCTCTGGTGGTAGATGTTCTTGCTGTCTCTGGCTGGAGCTTGTTCCTCCTGTGGGTCTGTAAGTCTATGTCAGTACTTCTGAGAGATCAGCTCTCCTCTGGTAAAACCTGGGCATAGATGGCTGTGGATTAGTCATCTCTCCTGATTCCTGGGGTCAGAGCATACCCTGGAGACAGGATCTCCACTTGAAGGTAAGTTGCAGAGAGGGCTGTAGATCTGTTGTCCCTCCTAGGTGTACTCTAAGGTAGAAAAGATCCTGTCCAGGCTGCTCTGCCACTTGTGAGGCCCATGCCTCCCAGCTGATCCCACCTGAGAAAGTCACTGAGGAGAAAATGGTGGATCTCACCAAGTCCCTGGGTTAGAGTCATCCCTGGAGGCAAGCTTTCCCCTTGTAGGAAAGGGGCCGAGAGGGCTTTGGATCCACTGCCATCACTCCTAGGTGTAGATGGAGGTAGAGAGGATCCTGTTCCAGCTCAATTAATCATTTTTTTTAATATTTAAAAACATATTTTAATTAAATAGAATTGAATCACATTCTTGTTTCCCTTTTGTACCATCACTCCTCCCAGAGACACCCCCTTCAATAACTACAATATCTTTTTTGTCATATTCCTTAAAATATATAAAATATTGTAACAATAAAAATAAGTATTATAAAAGTTGTTTGATATAAAAAACAATCAATTTAACAGTCTTATGTAGATGCTTGTCTACAGCAATAGTGAAAATACATTTTTCTCAATATAAATTTTAAATAACTCCAAACATAGTAATTGTATACTTAAAAATAATACATTACTACTAGTATTTTCTTAAATGAACATGAATATATAAAGTCTTTTTGTTTGTTCTGTATTTAGAAGAGTTTAAAATCTTGGCACTTATTGTGGTACAAGCCCAAAATAAGAACAAATTTTAGACATTGTATTTCATTGTAATAAGGCTGTATTTCAATGACCCTCACATCACCAAAGGATTTTACCTCCATCGTAGCTAAGCTGAGAGTTGATAGTTCTGCTGCACCAAGAAATGAATTGTAGCCATGATTGTTGGATACAGACTTCCTGCTATGGTCAAAGCTATTTGACTTGAGTGAGTGACTTCATTGTCAGTCCACAGAGAACAGGTTACATTCATTTAAGAAATGGTGTAGGTATTAAGATGGTCTATCCATAAAGTCATTCACCAACTGTTTCAATGAACAATGGTTCTGCTTGGAGGGTGGCACAGACATTAGGTGAGGGTAAGAATTTGGTTCATTAGCTGTGATAATTTGGAAAAGCATTCATCTCAGAGAAAGAGTAACTTATAAAGTCCTCTTCTTCAGACTTGATATAAGAGTTACAAATGTCAAGCAAAGCATTTATTTCACTTTGTTGTTCTCTTACAAGCCACCTTCCTAGTTAATCGCCTATATTTCTTTTGGGTATATAAATACTTTTGAAATATATAAGCTGTTCTGAAAACCATAGTATAGTGTAAAAACATGAAATAAACAATACTACTAATAGAGAGGCTGAGATGGGAGAAGCAAGATTTCAAGACCCTTATGATGTACACAGCCAGACATTATCACAAACATACAAGCTGACAGTGTATATAGATTGTACAATGTTGGACCTATTTTTCCAATTACCAAA
>NW_022196898.1:83854465-83860522 GCF_008632895.1 Mastomys coucha
ATTCTGGATGGTTTTGCTCATTTCCTTCACCTGTTTCATTGTGTTTTCCTGTAGTTCTTTAAGGGATTATTGTGTTTCCTCTTTAAGTTCTTCTAGCTCTTTACCTGTGTTCTCCTGTATTTCTTTGAGGGTGCTATTTATGTCTTTCTTAAGGTCCTGTATTATCATCATGATAAGTGATTTTATATCTGAATCTTGCTTTTGCAGTGTGATGGTGTGTCCAGGACTTGCTATGGTAGGAGAATTGGGTTCTGATGATGGCAAGTGCCCTTGGTTTGTGTTATTTATTTTCTTACACTTGCCCCCTGCCATCTGGTTAACTCTAGTGCTACCAGCCCTTGCTAAATCTGACTGGAGCCTATCCTTCCTGTGATCCTGTTTGTGTCAGAACTTCTAAGAGTCAAGCTGTCTCTGATCCTGTGATTCTGGGATCCTGGGATCCTGGGCTTGTTAGATCACCTGGGAGTGGGGTTTTCTCTGAGTGTTGTGGGACTGGCTGCAGAGCTTGCGCCCAAGCTCTGCTCTGGACCCCAGCTCAGACAGACTGGAAGGAACCCAAGTCACTGGGCTTGTGGAGTTCATGTGTGTCTTGTCCTGCTGGTCCCAGTTACTCCCAGTGTTGGGACAGATGTTGGTTCCTGCTCACCTCTGATCTTGGATATATCAGAGCTTCAATTAATCATTTTCAATGTGCTGGACCTTTGTTCATTCCTAGAGAAGTGGCACAAACATTTATTCTTTGCCATCATCCAACTGACCCCTGAGAGAAACTAGGTATCCCTCAGGGGTGTGACAGACTTTTGGAAGATAGACTGACTTTTGTAAGAAAGCTGCTAGACCTCATGAATACTGGTCTAGTTAAGTTCTTTCTACATTAAGGCAGCAGAAAAATATTTTAGTTCACTTTGGGGGCTATAAAAACTCAGAAACTAGGATTTACAAATGACATCAGTGTATAATTCCATAGTACTGGAGGATGAGAACTTCAAGTTCAAGGTATGAGCAACTACTTTGTCAGTTGAGAACCATCTCTTCTTCACGGTATGCTTGAGGTGCTCTGTCTTAATGTTGCAAGAGAAGGAAAGACAGAATGACCCATGAAGCTTGTTCTCTGAGACCTTAATACCATTTATGGGAATTTTGCCTTCCTGACTTAAACTCCTTCTAACCTAGCTACCCTGTAATTCCATCACAATAAATTGATACAGCAATACGTTTTTAAAGTAATTAAGTTTCAACATGCATATTCTTGGAAGTGTTCTGACATAAAAAAGTATCTATTAATAATGAAGTGAAGACCAACATGCTGCTTAGGAGATGAACTGAATGAATATGTTAGAGTTACAAGCCACAGGAGAGAAAATTCCAGCTGGGCTGCAGAAGAATCCTAAATGAAATTTACTCTGGCTGTATCTTCCTACACATATTAGCAGAAATCGTCACTGCAATTATCTATAGCATTGCAAAAGCTTTCCTAAACAAGGCACAATTGGAAGCTTTATCATCTAGGTTCCAAGTAGAAGTGTTACTCTGGCTAATTATCGCACATGGAAATAGAATCATGCATGAACCATCACAAGGCAACCATCTAACAATAGCCAAGATGTAAACATACTTAGTCATTGCCTGCCTAGAAGAGTTTGAGTGGCAAGCCAGGACCTGTAAGGAGGAGATCCACTCAAAGACAACATTTGTGAAGTAGAGAACATATAAAATAAAATCACTTAAGGCATTAGAGATGGATAGAAGTAAGAAATGAGAGACACATAACCATTTTGTGTCCAATTTTCTAAGGAAAGGAGATCATTTCTTAACAGTTAGCGTTACCTGAGTAAATGTCTGCCTCTGCCACTCGAGTATGGCTCTCACCAGCTTGTAATGCTACAGGTGAAAAGATGGAAAGTGAACTCTTGAGGTCTTAGAAAAGCTGAGCACCACATGGAACAATTTAGTGAGAGGTCTTAAGATAAGCAGTTCCTATATGCAAAGCTATATCAGAGCAAAAGGAGGGAAGAAGTGGGGACAGGGGAAAGAAGTGAAAATTACAACACACGCAGGGAAATGTAAGACCATAACTTTGGCGTTGAAGCTGCATGCACAAATGGCAGACGTGCAAACATGCAATGTTTTCTTCCTAGGCTTCAGTCTTGCATTGTTCCCATTCCACCTTTCTGTGTCCCTTTTCTGTCCCTTTTGTAACAGGAATGTCATGTAATGTCATCATGTATTATAAGTGTATGGTTTTCTGTTTAATTGTCACAGGAGACTGTAAGAGTTGTCAAAAATTGATGATTGTGTTCATAAGAGATTTTGAACTTGAGATTTGAACAGTATTGGAACACTTAAAAAAATAGAGGTCCTTATATATAGACTACTGAATTTTATCATATATAGGTTATATATGCCTAGGACACACACATATACACACATGGCATGACATGAGTATTTGGGGGTTGGGGGCTAGGGGTTAGGGGCTAAGAGGTCTATCTCACATGATAAGGATGTACGCGTGATTATTAAGTTTAATTTTTACCTTGACTAGATCAAGAAATGCCTGAATGATGAGTAAAGCACACATCTGGGTGTTCCTCTGATGGTGTTTCCAGTGATAGTTTGGTTTTAAAAGCTAAAGAATTCACTAATCCCTTGATAGGTTCATTATATAATGTCATTGTTCAGATGTGGTAAAAGGTACAGTCACACTCCCAAAAGACCAAATGATGGATCTGTAAGCATACTTCTCTTCAAAACTACATGTTATCAAAAACAACATTATTGTCTACCACTAGATTATGGAGGAAATGAAAGACAAAAGGTTAAAGTATGCTAAAATAACTATACCTTTTAAGGAAGCCACCATTCTAACATATAAGTCTTTCTAACTGTAAGAACTGTACACAAAAAGTACGAAGAAAAATTCAGCCTACACAATGTGGCATTAATCAAGTCAAGTTCATAAGTCATTTTTAAAATCATGCTAGATTTAAAAAGTACCATACAAAGCATATATGTTACATCTGAAGCAAGTGATCATCTGGAATAAGTGCTCAAGATTCTTGTATCTTCCATAAAAACTAAGAATGTGTTCCTATGTCATATGTAAAACTAACATGGAAAGCTCTAGGGAATGATAAGAGGATAAACGATTACTAATCACAGGCAAATAATACAAGAAAATATTATAGGTAGTAAAATATGGGTGAAATAAATACAGAAAAATGACTTACAAATTGAGATCTGGAGAGAACTCTGCCAATTGACAGCCATACATTGCTAGAAGGAATACAAGATGAGGTGATTAGAGAAAGGGTCATTTTGCAATTGAGAGCATATACACTCAGCCTTACTTACTTGCAATTTTCTTTACACAATTTCAGTTACCTATGGCCAACCATGATTAAAAACTAATAAGTGGAAAATTTGAACAATAGTTCTTAAGAGTTATATGATGTACCATTCTGTATTCTTTTCCTAGCTGCAAAGGACATGGAGCATCAGTCTGTTCAACATACCCATAGACACTACATCACACTTCCTCACAAGACATTCAGTAAGAGCAAATCTTCTGCTGGAGTTGTGAAAGCAGTCTAGTTCCCTTTGGCAATTCAAACTTCAGAAGTTATGGCCAGAGCATGAGAATAAATGCATATTTAAAGTGCAAATATGTTAGATTTGTGAGAGAAAACAAAGGCCTGAGTTATTGGTAGCAACCTGTGGTTGCATAAAGCATTGGAGCATATGTGAGGACTTCTGCCAGAGATACTGCAAAACTAATGATAACAAGCCATTTGCCACAGGAAATGTTGTTTACAGGAATGCAAAAACAACTTCAGGCTAAAAGATATAAAATTCTGAAGTTGCTGTCTCTGTCAATAAAAAAACGTTGCCATGTTTATATTGTATCCAAGAAAAACTTCGATAATCAGGCTAAACATGTGTAATAACCTCCTACCTTTTAGGATAGTAATATTGTATATTAGTTCTGTTTTGTTTGTTAACACCTTACTATGAGAGTTTTCCAAACAAATTTCATCATAATTATGTACTTACACAGAACATACATTGTAAAAATACTTCAGTACTACTAGTATGTTAGATGGCCAGTAGAGATATTGGGATATACTACCTTCAGAGAGTAGAGATAGAATACTGTACCACATAACACAGTAATTCCACTGCTGGGTATTTCTTGAACCTGCAAACTGCATCCTTTATTAAGTGGCATATAGCAGTTATTCACTATAAAGAGTGTTTATAACATCAGGAACACTCAGATAAATATCCACCAATAGAGTCTGGTTTTGTAACTCACAGGACATTCTCCTATTCTTATACGAAGAAAGTATAGAATGGAATCTATCTTCTCAAATAAAAATTTTGAAAATTTTTTAAATGAGAAAGAGTAAATGCCAAATACTGTCTACAGAGTGTTCTTAGTTAGGATTACTGTTGCTGTGTTAAAGCACCATGACCAAAACAACTTGCGGAGGAAAGGGTTTAATGTTACTTAAACATAGACTGATCATCGTTAAAGGAAGTCAAGATAGGAACTCAAACAGAGCAGAAACCTGGAAGGAGACACTGATGCAGAGGCCATGGAAGAGTGGTTCCTATTGGCTTGTACAGCCTGATTTCTTATAGCACCAAGGACCACCAACCCAGACATATCACTATCCACAATGGGTCTGGACAACCCCCATAAATCACTAATTAAGAAAATGCCCTACAGTCTTTCCTTTGACAACCTGAGCTTATGGTGGTCGTGTTTTCTATATTGGGGTTCCCATCTTTCAGTTGATCCTAGCCTGTGCCAAGTTGGCATAAACCAGCATGTGTTTGATGTAACCAGCACAACTGAACTCTTGACTAATTAACACACAAAACATCACTCTTCAATGAGAACCTTTCCTTTATCATTTGTACCCAAAAATAAACATTAATATCAACATTGCATTATAAGCATTTCAAATTCTACAAGTCCTCCAATCTTTAAAAACTCAAACACTTACTATTTAGTCTCTTTAGTATAATCAGTCTTACTCAGAGCTCACCTAATTTCCACAGCATTGTTCCCTCCTCTTGTCACTATATCCCAAACCACAACTCCACCAGAAGCCATATCAGTATAGAGAACTAAGATATCCCGTGCTAGCTCCCAGAATCTCAGAACACCAGAGGTAATGCTTGCATTCAAAGCCCCAATTATCATGCAGGATGCCAACCTCACTGTGGAAATACCCTACTGGACCTGGGGACTTGGAAATCACAAGAACCACAGCCTGCTCAGTACAGAATGTTAGAAAGGAAGCATAAACCAAGGGGAAAATGTTCATCCAGCAAAGATAAGTTAAGAAATCTGCTCTTCAAAATATAATTACACCAAACCCAGATACCTAAACTCTAGTGTAAAAATATAATCAATGGCCAGGACAATATGGTGCCACAGAGCCATAGAGCCATCAGAGCCCAGCCATCCTACTACATCTACCCCTGGATATTCCAACACAGCTGAAGCAGAAGAAAACAATCTTAAAACCAACCTTAATTGATAGTGGTTTTTAAAGAGGAAAGGAGTAACTCTCTTAAAGAAATCTAGGAAAACACAAATAAACAATGAGAGGGGATTAATAAATCTCTTAAAGAAAGCCAAGACAAAAACAAACAAACAGGTAAGGAAAATAAATGAGACTGTGCAGGACCTGAAAATCGAAATAGAAGGAATAAAGGAAACAAAACCTAAGGGAATCTCAAAGATGAAAAATCTGGGAAAGAGAACAGGAACTGCAAGCCTCACCAACCGAATACAAGAGATTGAAAAGAGAGAACCTCAGACATAGAAGATATGATAGAAGATACATCAGTCAAAGAAAAGGTTAAATCTGAAAAAATCTTGATACAAAATATCCAGGAAATCTTGGACCAAACCTAATTATAGGAATAAAGAAGAAGAATGATAGATGAAAACAAAAAAAAAATCATAAAAGAAAATTTTTCGATTTTCTCTCGGGTGAGTTTCTGAGACCTGAACAGCCAGCCGGGAGCCACAGGCCCCACGAC
>NW_022196898.1:83868233-83903921 GCF_008632895.1 Mastomys coucha
AAAAAAAAAAAAAAAAAAAGAAAGAAAATTTTTCTAAACATAAGAGCATGCCTATAAAGGTACAAGAAGCTTACTAAATATCAAATAGATTGGACCAGAAGGGAAAGTCTACCCACCACATAATGATCAAAATATTAAACATACAGAACAGGGAAGGAATATTAAAAACTGCAAGGTAAAAAGGCACAGAAGCATATAAGGGCAGACATATTAGAATTATACCCAATGTCTTCAATGAACTCTAGAAGCAAAAAGGGCCTAGAAAGATGTGCTACATACTCTAAGAGGCCACAGAAGCCAGCACAGACTACTATACCCAGTAATATTTTCTATCACATAGATGGAAGAAACATTCCATGACAAAGTCAATTTTAAATAATATACATGAACCTAACCCTATAGCAAACACTAGAAGGAAAACTCCACCCCCAAAAGGCTAAAAGCACCCATGAAAACACAATAAATAATCTCACATCAGCAAAACAAAATGAAGGGAAATACACACAAACATATACATGTACATACACTACCAAAACAACAGCAACAAAATAACAGGAATTATCAACCATCGGTTACTAATATCTCTCAATATCAATCAACCCACTTCCCTAATAAAAAAACACAAGCTAACAGAATCGATGCAAACACAAGATTCATCCTCTTGCTACACACAAGAAACATACCTCTACATCAAAGATAGACATCACCTAAGAGCAAAGTATTGGAAAAAATTGACTTCTGACTTAAATTAATCAAAAGAGATGGAGAAATATACTTCATACTCAAAAGAAAGAAGCACCAAGTTGAAGCCTCAATTATAAATATTTATGTCCCAAACATAAAGGCAACAACATTTATAACATAAACATTACTAAATCTTAAATCACACATGGAACCCTATAAAATAATAATGGGAGACTTCAATATCCATCTCTCACGAATGGACAGGACAGATTTCCATTCTTTTCCTTAACTAGGAATAGGAGATATTATGTCTCAAATGGACCTAACAAATGTCTACAGAACATTTTACCCAAACACAAGAGAATGTACAATCTACTCATCACCTCTCAGAACTTCTCCAAAATAGCAGATATAGTTGCTCACAAAGCAAGTCTCAACAGATAGGAGAAAATTGAAATAACTTCCTATATTTTATTAGGCCACCACAGATTAAAGCTGGATTTAAACAACAATAGAAACAACAGAAAGCCTACAAACTCATGGAACTTGAAAAACTCCCTTCTGATTGACCACTGGACCAAGGCAGACATAAAGAATTTAGAGACTCCCTAGAATTCAATGAAAATGAAGGCACAAAATACCCAAACTTATTGAATACAATGAAAGTGGCGCTAAAAAGAAAGTTCATAGCACTAAGTGCCTTCATAAGGAAAATAGAGAAATTTCATACTTGCAACTCAACAGCACACCTGAGAGCTCTAGAACAAAGAGAAATAATCATACCCAAGAAGAGGGGATGACAGTATATAATGAAACTGAGGGCTGAAATAAATGAAATAAAAACAAAGAACAATACAAAAAAAGTCAATGAAACACAGAGTTAGTTTTTTAAGAAAAATCAACAAAATAGAAAATCCCTTATCCAAGCTAATTAAAAGGCCGAGAGAATATCCAAATTAACAAACTGAGAAACAAAAAGGGAGACTCAACAGGAAACTCAAAGAATAATTAGGTTATACTTCAAAAACTGAAAGTCCTCACTCAATGTTGGAAAGTTTAAAAGAAATGTATAATTTTCTGATAGTTACCACTTTCCAAAGTCAAATCAAGATGAGGAAAACAATTTAAGTAGACCTATAAACCCTAAGAAATTAGAAGCAGTAATTAAAAAATCTCCTAAACAATCAATGTCCAGTGCCAGATGGTTTTAATGCAGAATTCTACCAGATTTTCAAAGAAGAGCTAATACCAATACTCCTTTGTAGTGGGTTGGTCTAATGCTATTTATATTCTAATGCTAATTTGGGTGCCCCAAAACTGCAACAAAGACAAGAGAATCTGTATACTGAGGACCCTTGTCCTCAAGTTAATACTGATTGATAAATAAAGATCCCAGCAGCCAATAGTTGAAGAGAAAAGAAATAGTTGCGGTTGAGTTTTGATAGACTTAGAGGAAGGAACAAAGGGGAGAAAAGACAGAGGAGCTGCTATGGAAGAGGAAGAAACATGCTGGATGGAAAAGGAGAGCCACAATGGGATAGATAGCTGAGCCATAGAAACATGGCCATGTAGCCCAGACAGAATAAAGAAATTAGTAAATAGTGACTTGGAGTTATGGGTGGAAAAGTAACTTCTAACAACTTGGAGGGGTAGGCAGTTGCTTAGCTATTGTGCTGCCTAAGGCATGTTTAAATATAAAGTATGTGTGTCTCTTTCATCCTGGACCATAAATGGTCAAAGTCAGGAAGAAACCCCATGTTGAGATTTTTAAAATACTTATTACTATACTCCTCAAATTATTCCACAAATTACAAACAGAAGGAAAATTGCCAGATTCATTTTATGAGAGCTACAGTCACCCTGATACCCAAGCCACACAAAGTCTCAACAAAAAGAGAATTGTGGACCAATTTCCCTCATAAACATTGATGCAAAATAATAAAATACTTGCAAACCTAATCCAAGAACAAATCAAAAATATCATCCATCATAATCAAGTGGGTTTCATAACAGAGATGCAGGAACAATTTAACATATAAAACTCTGTTATTGTAGCCCCCCCATATAAACACACTGAAAGAAAAAATATATTATCATCTCATTAGATGATGAAAAAGCCTTTGACAAAATCCAACACCCTTTCATGATAAAGGTCTTAGAGAGATCGAGGATACAATAGACATTCATGAACATAATAAAGGTAATATACCGCAAAGCCTATAGCCAAAATCAATTTAAATGGAAAGAAACTCAATTCCACTAAAATCATGGATAAGACAAAGCTGTCCAATCTCTCTATATTTACTCAATATTCTACTTGAAGCCCTAGCTAGAGCAATAAGACAACTGAAAGAGATTATGGGGATACAAACTGGAAAGGAATAAATCAAATATTGTTATTTGCAGAAGATATGATATTATACGTAAGCAACCCCAATAATTCTACCTGGAAACTCCTACAGCTGATAAACACCTTCAGCAAAGTGGCTGGATATAACATTAACTCAAAAAATCAGTAGCCCTCCTATACACAAAATATAAAAGGACTGAGAAAGAAATCAAGGAAATGTCACTTTTCACAATTGCCACAAATAAATAAAATATCTTGAGGTAACTCTAAGCAAGCATGTAAAAGACCTGTGTGAAAAGAATTCAAGCCTTTGAACAAAGAAATTGAAGAAGATATCAAAAGATGGAAAGATCTCCCATGCTCGTGGTAGGAATAACAGTAAAAAAAAAAAAATGGCCATTTTATCAAAAACTATCTACAGATTCAAGATGATCCTCATCTAAATTGCAACACAACTCTTTAAAGACCATGGAAGGACAATACTCAATTTCACATGGAAAAACAAGCTCAGGATAGACAATCCTATACAACAAAAGAACTTCTACCATCCTTCATTTCAAACTATTATAGAGCTATAAAAATAAAACCCACATGATATTGGCATAAAAAGACAGGTAAATTAATGGAATAGAATTGAAGATCTATGTGTAAATGCACACATCTCTGGACACCTGATTTTCAATAAAGAAGCCAGAATCATAAACAGGAATAAAGAAATCCTCTTCAACAAATGGTGCTGGACTGACCAGATGTCAGCATGTAGAAGAACGCAGACAGATCCATATCTATAAAACTCAAGTCCAAGTGAATTAAGACCTCAATATAAAATCAGGTACACTAAACCAGCTATATGAAAAAGAATAGCCTTGAACATATTGGTACAGGAGACAACTTTCTGAACAGAATGCCAATAGTGTAGGCACTAAGACAAACAATTAATAAATGGGATCTCGTGGTACTGAAAAGCTTCTATAAGGCAAAGAACACAGTTGATAAGACAAAACTGCAGTATACAGAATGGGAAAACGTACTCAGTAACTCTGCACCTGACAAAGTGCTGATTTCCCAAATATATAAAGAACTACAGAAATTAGACTTCAACGAACCACATAATCTAATCTAAAATGGGGTACACATCTAAACAGAATTCTCAACAGAGGAATCTCAAATGTCCAAGAAGCACTTAAAGAAAAGTTCAACATCCTTTGCCATCAGGAAAATGCAAATCAAAATGCAAATCAGAATGCTCAGAATGGCTAAGATTAAAAATGCAAGTGACCAACTAGGCCATCCTCTGCTATACACATGCTGCTGGAGCCATGATTCCCACCATGTGCACTCTTTAGTTGATGGTTTAGTCCCTGAGAGCTCTGAGGGTACTAGTTAGTTCATATTGTTGTTCATCCTAAGGGATTGCAAACCCTTCAGCTCTTTGGGTTCTTTCTCTAGCTCCTTCATTGGGACCCTGTACTCAGTCCAATGGATAGCTGTGAGCCTCTACTTCTGTATTAGTCTGGCACTGGCAGAGCCTCTCAGGAGACAGCTATATCAGGCTCTTGGCCTAGTCGGTCATCAATGGGAGGAGAGGCCTTTGGTCCTGGAAAGGTTCTATACCCCAATGTAGGGGAATGCCAGGGCCAGGAAGTGGGAGAGGGTGGGGTGGCAGGCAGTCAGGGGGAGGGAACAGGGTTTTTTTTTTCCCCTCAGAGGGGAAACTGGGAAAGGAGAAAATATCTAATAAAAAATTCGAGAAAAAAAAAAAAAACACAAGTGACAGCTCATGCTGTTGAGGATGTGGACTAAGGGGAACACTCCTCCATTGCTGCAGTGTGCAAACTCGTATAGCCACTTTGGAAATCATTATGATGGTTTCTCAGAAAATTAGGAATCAGTCTAACTCAAGACTCAGGTATGCCACTACTGGATATATATTCAAAGTATACTCAACCCTACCATGTGCTCAACCATGTTCACAGCATATTTATTCATAATAACCAGAGATTTGAAACAACTGAGATGTTCCTCAAGCAAAGAATAGTTAAAGAAAAATTTATACATTTACACAATGAATTATTATTAAAAAAACAATATCATGAAATTTACATGAAATGCATGGGATTAAAAAAAATATCCTGAGTGAGGTAACCCTACCCCAGAAAGATGAAAATGGTATGTATTCACTTCTAATACTAGATATTAGCTGTAAAGTAAATAATAACCACACTCTAACCCACAGATTCAAAGAAGCTAAGTAATAAGCAGAAATAGAATAAATATCACAGGGTAGATTGGGGGCAGGCTCAGACATGAACAGGAGGGATCAAATAGGGGAAGATGGATGGAGTACCCAAAGAAACAAGTGGAATTTGGGGGACATTTTGAGGGCAAGTTAGAAAACTAGTATAAGGAAAACTCCAAGCAACCTATGAGGGTGATCCTAAATAAGTCTTCTCATAATGAGGAATATGGAGTCTGAACAGACCACCTCCTATAAATGAACAAGACTTCCAATGGAGGAATTAGGACACCATCCCAGCCACAAAACAATTTCTACTGCCTACAAGATGTGCTGAGGTAAAGGTGGTACAGAAACTATGGGAGTTGCCAGCCTATGATTGGTCCATCTTGAGACCCATGCCACAAGAGGAAGCCTACTGCTGGCACTACATATAGGGACAGAAACCAGGCTGGATAGCCCAGAGACCAAGGGTAGAACAAAACAGGACCAGTGATTAAAAACAGATAGATGATAGAGAGAAATGATAGATAGATAGATAGATAGATAGATAGATAGATAGATAGATAGATAGATAGATAGATAGATAGATGCTATATGGATGTATGGATAGATGGAAGGAAGGACAGACAGATGACAGACAGACAGTCAATGAATGATCCCTAATGATAACATTCTATAATTGTAGACAGGAGTCTAGCATAACCATCATCAGAGAGACTTCAATCAGCCACTGATGAAAACAGATCCAGAGACTCACACCCAAACATTAGGCTGAGCTCAGGGAATCCTGCAGAAGGCAGGGAGAAAGGATTTTAGGATGCCAGCGAAAACCCACAGAACCAATAGCATAGGTTCAAAGGAGCTCAAGACTGAACCAACAATAAAAGAGCCTGCATGGGTCTTACCTGGACCCTCTGCATATGTGCTATGGTTGTGCAGTATGGTCTTCTTTTAGGATTCCTGACAGTGAGGGCTGGTGCTGTCTCTAATACTTCTGCTTGCTTTTGAAACCCATTTCCTCCTACTGGGGTCCCTCAGCCAGCAATATAAGGAATGGTGGCTAGTCTTACTTATTGTAACTTGATATGCCATGTTTGGTTGATATCCATGGAAGGCCTGCTCTTTTCTGAAGAGAAATGAAGGAAGAGGTACTGCTGGGAGAGCAAAAGCAGAGGGAGGGGAACCTGCTTTCCAGATGTAATATAAGAGAGAAGAATAAATAAAATTATAATAGTCTTTTTAAAACCCAAAGTCTTTTATTATCTAATGTCTCTCAACCATGGGTTCCTATAAAATCAAAAATAAGTTAAATATTTCTTACATCAAGAAGGAGAACCAGGGCACAGTTATAAGCTGAACAAGGTAAAACCAAATGTCCACTGCCTAAATAATCCAATGTCCAAGGTCTAGGATCCACTTACCATCTTCTGGGCTCCTTCAAAGGGCTTGGGTGACTTCGCTGTCTCCACCATCTACAGAACACAAAGCTTGTCTTCTAGGCTCCACCAATCACTGCTGCTGTTCTTGGTGGTCATCCCACCATCTTCAAAATGCTGTGATTTCTTGAAGCAACTGTCCTGCACCTTCCCCAGTAGCCTTTCTAGCACTTTCTTCATGTTCCCAATCCTCAGATTCTCTGCACATTCCTCTTCAGTCCCACTGCTACTGACGCAGCACCTTCATCAATTACCTTCCCTAGCTTCTCACAGTGCCAAGAATCAGCTGCCCTCCATGACCCCTCCATGCTTTCAGAAACAGCACTACTCAGGAAAAACTCTACACTACTCAAGTTCAGCTGCCAGCACAAGGTGCAACATTGGCTACCTCTGAAATAAAGATTCTGGGTGCTTACTCTCACTTTCTGAAAGATTTCACCTCAGTGATGCTGGTCTCTTTTTAGGTCTTTTTTTAATCACTGCTAATTCCCTAGGTCCAGATGCCCAACAACAATTGTCCCAATTTTTAAAAAATATATTACTGCAGTGTTTCTGGTATCTTCTTAACCATAAATGACTGTTCAGTCAAACAATTGAACAATCTTCACCCTCACTATTCTCAACCCAGAATAGCAAACAGCCCTGACTCAGTCTTTAAGAGATTTTAAACTTCCCACTGGACCTTCACACAGCAGGAGTCAGTCATCTGCATTGCTCTCAACATTCTTATCATCCACAGAACAGCTCACTAAACTTTGAAAACTCAATGGATTTTCTAGCCCTAAGTTCCGAAGTCCTTTCACAATGCTCCCAAGAACATAGTCAGGCCTGTCACTGAAATACCTCCATGATCTTAGTACCAGTTTCTACCTTGTCCTAGTTAGGGTTACTAATGTTGTGATAAAGACCATGACCAAAGCAGTTTGTGGAGGAAAAGGTTTACTTAACTCCCACTTCCACTGTTGTTTTTCATTAAAGGAAGTCAGGACAGAAACGTAAGCAGGGCAGGATCCTGGAGGGAGGAGCTGATGCAGAGGCTGTCCAGGGGTGCTGTTTCCTGGTTTTCTCCTCATGGCTTGCTCAGCCTGCTCTCTTAGAGAACCCACAACCACCAGCCTACAGTTGGCACCACCTCCATGTGCTTGTCCTCCCCACAGTCACTAATGAAAAAAATGCCTGACAGTCTTGGCCACCACCACGGCCTGAGTTGATGATGACAATTTCCAATTGGGGTTCCAATCTCTCAAATAACTCTAGCCTGTGTCAAGTTGATATAAACCAGCATATGTGTTAACCTAACCAGTATAACTGACCTCTTGTTTAATTAACACACAAACAAATCACTTTTCTTTCTTTTTTTTAGCGCTTTTAAATGTTTATTTTTTTAATTAATATTATTAGATATTTTCTTTATTTACATGTCAACAAATCACTTTTCAACTAGAACCTTTCCTTTCTCATTTGCCCCCAAAATTACTTATTAATATCAACATTGCATTATGAACATTCCAGATTTTAACATAAAATTATCTAGCACAGTATATAAAGATTTGTTTAAATGGGGAACAAGATTATCTGTTCTCATTTGCTTGCGTGATGTATAATTAAATTCCAGATAGACATTTTAAGAAGTCTTGGAGTCAGCAAGGAGCACACCTAGACACCAAATTCTCTTAGCATAAAGAAGATTCATTATTCCAGAAGCACGCAGGGCACAGGGTGTAGGGAAGATGCCTCTGGATTGGATAAAAGATAGTAACAGGTGTCTCTGCAGAAGTGGGTTTTAAGAAGAAAAGAGGAAGTCTTTGCAAGAGTTACTTTGTAAGTACTGATTGGGCAGGTTAGTCAGTATAGCCTAATAATGAATTTTGTTTGCTGTACCTTAGTTCTTTTGATGGCTAGACCTTGGAATTTTAGCCAGGCATAAGGAAGTGGCCAAATGATGGAATAGGCCGTGGGGGCTAGCTTTATGAATATAATCTAACAGTTTAGCAAAGAATGGGCCATGTTTGCCATACTTGGACCGGTTAGAGAGCCTTTCAGACAACCTAGATGTAATTCCCATGGTTGTAGTGGTGCAAGGTATATGAATTAGGTTAGAAACAATGAAGTGTAGATTTTTCACTTAATTGTCATCAGACACACTAAAAGAAACAACAAAGGGGTAGTATAGGGAAACCAAGAGAGTAGTTGAGTGCCCCTTGAGTAGGTACACTGAGGCCACAATTCCCTCCATCAAGAGGTTAGAGAAGAGAGCAGACAACAGAAAGTAGCAAAGAGAACTAGGGAAGAGTGCAGCTGGGGTGAGATGCTGCATAGATGTGAAGAATCTCAGGGACCTAATATGAGCGCACAGAATTCAGACAAATACTGACCTAATTCTCATATCTCCTCCCAAGACTCCCTTCTCACACTAACTGATAAACAAGAGTGCACAGATTCTGATTATGCAGTTCAAAGATGCAGAGTCCATTCATAAGCTAGCAGCATGGGTACACACCTCAGGGAGAGTGGGAAGGGCCATCTATTCTTTCATTTTGTCTCAGTGTTAAGGCCATGGCTGCAGTTAAGGGACAATCAAAACCTCATCAACCACCATATTACCAATGACAATCTTGTCATACCCTGGCATAACAAATGGTTGGCTTTCCTAGGTGTTCTTAATATAAAATGGAGAAAACAAGGGAATGAAAATATATGTAAGTAACAAAAATGTCTTTCATCTCGACAATCACGAGTTACCGACATTATGCCTTTATCATTCTACCCATTTCCATGAATAATGTATGATGTGATGTCCCTTGAGTCCCTTGCCTCAATACATCATTGTACTTAATGGGATTGCTCAAATATTTGTTACTGTAGAATCTAGCCTTGAGTTTTAGTGGTGTGGTGGAGGTGTTTTGTTTTGGACTACAAAAGAAGGTAGTGAGGCACCCAGAAAGGCCTCCTTCTAGATATGGGCTTTCCTGTAGTTACACTCACTCCTCAACCCTTTCTAATGGCTAGGGTCAATTTCTTGCACAGCCAGATCTATCTGACTATTATCACAATAGGCTAGGAAGTTCAAAATATCTAGAAATTTCTGGCTCTTCAAAACCATTATTTCCTAAGTGCATATTACATCAGAGGCATCATGCTTAAGGTTATGGCAAGAAGGAACAGGCTTTAAGAGTAGTTCACAGGTGTCATCCCAAGGGCAGTGCCTTAATGTCAAAACTGAACTTCTTATGCAACTTGCTGGAGTCAGACCTGCAGTGTAAATTGGCTATTATTTAATCAGGAGCCATAAAACACCCCCAGTTATCCTTCCCAATCTTTCTGTTAGGCCAATTGTTTTTTGATGATGTGGTAACAACACTGAGTGTCCTAGACATAAGCCCATTGTTGTAGGATCTGATTCATAATCTGTGTGCCCTTTTCAATGGAATGTTTGTACAGGACACAATGGCATTTTGCCATTCCACAAATTGAGGTGCTGAGAGAAGACTGAAATCAGGGAAGGCCAATATAAACCTCAAGAAAAAAATACCAATTTCTCTGAATAAACATGCTTCTCTCATTAATGAGCAGAGACTAGTAGTATAGTGATGTCTATCCAGTTGTCACACCTTGGACCTGATAATATACTGGAAATACAGAATTGCTTTCTATGGCTGTCTATTTGAGTTCTCCACAAGATAACAAGGTCATACTTAATAAAAAGCTCATAGGGCTGAAACCATATGCAATCTCCATGTTTACTATCACAGCTGATTTGCACATGAGTCATTGTACCATATTGTGGGGCTTGAAAGGAAAAGTAACCAATAAAATGTAGTAAAATGGTTTTGTGATAATTATTAATAACCTTATTGATCATAAACAGAAGATACATATGATCCCATTATCAAAAGGTTTGAATATATATTTCCCACACAAGCATTTGGCATGCATTTTACAATTTTCTTTATTGTATATCACTATCCACTTAAGCCAAGAATAGCTGTTGCTCATAAACAACATAGGCATATGCTTCAAATCCTCTTTTGTTCTACAGAAGGTAGGCAAGCAGATAGTTATTCTGGTTCAGTTTACTCGAAGAGTTTCACTTCACCCCTCTCTTTCAGAATCAACCTAAATGAGGAAGCTATCCACTTCCATTTCACAAAGGCATGCTGTGAAGATGCATCCATAATCATTACCATTCTATTCTTTTTCCATACTAATTAGGAACAGAGAAATCCTTATGAGTCCATAGGTGTAGGTAAAGGAGACAGGGATGAATGGACTTCATGTTTGTGCAGTATACTGTCATGGCCTAGATACAAATTACCTCCATTTTGTAACAGAATGCTCCCACAAATGCAGTTTTGTGTTTTAATAGATCAGAATTCTAGTTCCTAAGACAAATGGCCAGAAAAGGATAGCTCATTATGATTATATTGCTGTATCTTAAGAATCGGGGGTTAATCTGGAAAGTTGCAACTGGTCATATTAATGAAGAAGCAAAGGGCATGAAGTGATATTAGTATTAGATGACTAAAAACATAAATATCAACCTTTTCATGATATATGGACATCCTACGAATAGAAGATAAAATATGCTTCTAAAACCTTCTGGAATCATCCCAGTTAAAGGTGCAACCTCAGGAGGTTTCCCTTTGAAATCATAAGCAAGATGATGAGTATGTCTATAAACACTATTTCTATATAATATACAAAAATCAGTCACAGCAATAAACAAAGCATTCCAGAAAATAAATTCAGTTCACAGCCAGGGATGGTTGTATACTGCTATAATCCCAGCTACTCAAGAACCTAAGACAGAAGACTTTACATTTGAGAGACAGCCTCAGATACACAGAGATTATGACGGCCACCAGAGCAACCCAGAAGACCTTGACACAAATCTAAATTTTTTTGAAAGAGAGGGGTGTGACTCCATGTCAGAATTTTAAAAGGGAAAACAAAACCTTTCATTATTTGTAGATGATAAATTGGTTTTTTACAGTTCCTTAATTTTAACCTGCCACAAAAGCAATATCCACCCAGTACAAAGTACATTTCCAATTTTGAATTTCTATCTTTTCCTGGGTTGCAATACACTATGGGATATTCTCATGAGGCTCGGAATCCTCAGAAATAGTCTCCAGCTCTCCATCAGCCCATGAGTACCGGATGCTGTAGCTGCTCCATGACACAATGCATTGTGCATTTTGATAATGAATAGCTTAGGTGCTATTCACCTAAATGAGTTTTGACTTAGGATATTTGCAAATTACATTGGTTTTATTGGAACTCAGCCCCATTTTAAGCAAAGAAAAGTCTGTATATACACATTTAAGCCCCCCCAAAATTAGCTGATAAATTTTTGTATTGCCAATACTTTTTCAGCTTTGAAAGAAAAGAACATAACTCACAATTAAAACTACATTTCTATACCAGCAGTCAGTAATTAGAAAATAGAAGCTCAAGGATAGCATTTACTATTTTAATGAGAAATGCAACATTGATTTTGCCCCGTAGTTTTTGCTTTAACATTCTTCAAAAGTATGCCAAGGCCATGAGGGGCCCTGAGTTGTGCCTCTTAGGAACAAGGTACTTTCAAGGCAGGCAGGAACTCATGCATTGTCTGATCTGACCCTGCCTAAACTTCCTGTTGTTTTTCTCTGGAATGGTATAAAGACCATTCTAGAGAACACTGAAACCAGTTGCCTTTAATCTATTTTCTTTGATGGAAAAAGTCTAACAGATCCATTGATCCTAATATTTTTATTGTTGGAATCTCCTGCCTTCTCTGAACAATTTTTATTTTATTGTACTGTGTAGCATTAATAGCCACTAAGAGAATGTTAATAAGGCTAAAACACAGTATAATATACAATAACAATACAGAATAAGTAGTAAGAAAAGTGCAAACCTGATGTGGCAAGACAGGAAGTTCAGCAAGCAAGAACACAGGATGCCACTGATGGATGCAGTGACAGAGACAACAGCCAAACATTAGGAGCAGCTCTAAAAACCATGAAAAGGAGAAGAGGAAGGATGGTAGGAGCCAGAGAGGTTGAGGACACCACAAGAACACAGACAGCCCACAGAATCAATGAAGCAGGGCTCATAGAAGCTCACAGAGACTGAAGGGACAATCATGGACCCTGTATGGGTCTGAGTTAGGCTCTTTGCATATATGTTATGATTGAGTAGCTTGGGATTCGTAAGAGTGGGAGTAGGGTGTGTTCCTGACTCTTGCTTGTTCTTCAGAACCGTTTCTTCCTACTGGCATGCCTTGTTTAGCTTTGATGGGAGGGGAGCCTTGTCTTATTGTAATATGTTATGCTATATTAAGTTGACATCCTGGGACATCTGATCTTTTCTGAAAGGAAACTGAGGAAGAGTAGATCTGGGGAAGCGGGGAGATGGTTGAGGGACTGAAAGGAGTGGAGGGAGTGGAAACTGTGGTCAGGATGTAATGTATGAGAGAAGAATCAATCAATCAAACAAACAAATAAATACATGCTGCTCTTGCCTGAAACCTATGCTCAGTTTTTAGCACACAAAGTAGCTAACAACCATATGTAATTCCAACTTCTAAGAAAGTTGATGTGCTTTTCTGGTCTCAACAGGCACCTGAGCTCATGCATACACACACACACACACACACACACACACACACACACACACACACACACACACATGAATTTATATGATTTTATACATACAAATAAATCTAAAACAAAAACAGAATGATTGTAAGAGCAAGGGTTTGAAGAGGATGGGAAAAACCACTGTCTCTAGCCATGACAGGACAGCTGCACTCCTGAACTCAATGCTGTGGTTGCCCATACAAGAACTGCACAAGATCAAGCCAATCAGCATTATAGAATGAAGAGCTATTTAATATTCATGGAAAAGGATCAAGAAATAATTTGTTTTATGGGTGAATCAATCACAGTAAATTGCCTAATGCCTAGAAATATTGGTCAGCACATATTGGATGTGGTGGGAAGAAGAAGAAGAAGAAGAAGAAGAAGAAGAAGAAGAAGAAGAAGGAGAAGGAGAAGGAGAAGGAGAAGGAGAAGGAGAAGGAGAAGGAGAAGGAGAAGGAGAAGGAGAAGGAGAAGGAGAAGGAGAAGGAGAAGGAGAAGAAGTAGGAGGAGGAGGAGGAGGAGGAGGAGGAGGAGAAGGAGAAGGAGGAGAAGGAGAAGGAGAAGAAGAAGAAGAAGAAGAAGAAGAAGAAGAAGAGAGGGAGGGGAGGAGGAAGAGTTTAATAGGGAGTGTAAAAGCTGGGTGAATCTGTTGAAGAGCTAGTGGGAAGGTGGGTAGGATAGGGGGATTATGTGATTAAAATACATTTTGTGAAATTCTCAAAGAATCACCTGAACAGAAAAACATTACTGCACAGAGACATTGAAGAATATTTTAAATACAGTACAGTACAAGAGTGCTTCCTTAAAATGCATGAGATCACCAATCTAATCCTGTGTGTCAGGAAACAAAGAAACAAAACCATCATAAACATGTTTGGAGAGACTTCAATGAACAATGTCGTCCAGGAACAACTCTCAAGACCTGTTTCCAAATGGGCACACTCACTCTGAAAAGTAACAAGTAGATTCTAAAACTTAAGTGACAACAAAAGCCAAAGAAAGATCACAATGGAAAACAGAGAGTACATGTTCAGGATGACCACTGCTACAGAAGGGTGTGCAGAAAGAGTGGTTGTCTAGGGTATTCTGGATATTCAATGTTCAGCTAGTATCTTAGTGTTTCCATTGCTGTGAAGAGACCTCAAAACACTGATAGACCCTAACTCAAAAAGGAAGATAGATTGCTGTTAAGGAAAGATTCTGAAGACTGCTCTCTGGCCTTTAAATTCATACACACACAAATAGACTTACATGTAAAAAATGAGGAAAAAATAATCAAAGAGTGTGATCCCCCCCTTTTTACCTCTAAGTTATTTCCATTACCTGTCCAAGATGTCAAGGCCCTTTTCCTACTGTCTGCTTCAACTATCTTGTTTTGAGAGAAAACTACTCAGTTTGGGGATTTACCAATTTCCTTTAAGCTTCAGCACTAAGTATGAGTGACTACATTTTGGTTTGGCCTCTGGGGGCTTCGCACAAAACTCAGTTCAAAACGATGCCTCCAATCATTTATTTACCTTCCCACATACAAGTGTCAATTCCAGGTGCATGAAATATTTAGGTATGAGGCACATAAATAAGTAAACGAATTAAATATTAATACGGGATATAACTTCACGACTCCAGCACAGAGAGGAATTTTATGTACAAAGAACAAGAAGTATAGAAAAAAATTCAGCATTGCAGGCTAAATTAAAATGAAGAACATTTCCCAAAAGGCACTAAAAAATACAAAGACAAAGAAATGTGAAAACATATAGACAATAACAATCATCTGGTTAGTTATATCCAAAATGGGTTTTTTTAAAAATGTCAGAGACTTAAAGAGAAAATGCAGAAAGTCACAAAAGGAAACATCTAAATTTTGACAAATATAGAATTTAAGTCATTTTGTTGATAAAGGAAAAAATTAGATTAAAATAACAATATGGCATTTCAAAAAGCAAACTAAGAAACATAATACCACAATATTTCCCTATTTTGAGAATGTATATATATCAAACTTAAGATTAAAGCCTTCAGCATCCTATTCAATCATTGAACAGCTCAGGACCGGAAAGTTGCTGCTTTTCCTATGTTGTTTTGTTGTTATTATTGTTTTATGTCTTGATTTTATTTTAACTTAGTCTGTTTGATTTATAGTTAAGATTTGATTTCCCACCTGAATTTTGTTGTTATTTCCTTTGTTGAAAAATCTCGTTCTTCCTGACTCAAAAGACCATAAACCAGAATAGTGCAGAAATAACCAAAGTTAATCTATGAGGTTGTAGGACCCTCCTGCTAGCATGTATACAAGTATGCTCCTGTGTACAAGAGAAGGTGATACTGTCATTTTCCATGATGTTATGGAAGACCCAAGACTGTGCTTCATCAGACTCAAGCAACATTCCAAATCCTTGTATTATTTCCTGGGGAAAGCACACACACCCATGAACAGAGAAGCCCTTCTGCCTGCCTTCTGCCTCTGCCTTGGCAGCTGCAACTATATGTTGCCAAAACAGTAACAGATTTCAAGACAAGAAGAGGGGATAAGCCTGGTTCCCAACAATGAAGATACCCACCAGATGACAAAGTGATGATAGTTTATGTATGCATTGGAGCAGGAAAAGAACTGAGTTGTCCTGGGAGCACCAAGATAGATCGATAGATCGATAGATCAATAGATCGATAGATCGATGGGTGGGTGAGTGGGTGGATGGATGGGTAGATAGATCGATAGATCGATAGATCAATAGATAGATAAATAGACAGATTGTATATATACATTTATATACCTACTAGCCAGCTGGATTATTTTGTCTAATACAAGCTGGTATGTGTTGTGAACTTTCACATAGGTGCTACATTTCAGATTTAGTACAAATAATATAAAATATATCAAAATGCTAATATTTTACACAGTTGGACTCAATAATTTGTATTGTAATATTAATTGCATAGTTTATTTCACCTGTTAATGCTGATACGGGAAAATACTATATTATATGTGATGCCTGCTGTGTTTTGTATTGAACAACATCACTGTGGAAACTAAAATAGGGTTCCTGGTCTGGTCTGCTTTATCATTGTGATAAAACCGTCTGATAGCAATGTAAGGAAGGAAAGAGATCACTTCAGCTTATACTTCCAAGTCACAGGTCCTCATTGAGAGAAGACAAGAGGGTAGGAATTGAAGCAGAAATCACAGAGGAATGCTGCCTGTGGATCAGCCCCTGGCTCACGTATAGTCCTCTTTCTAAGACAGTCCAGAACTATCTGCCCAGGGATGCCCAGAGCCCTCCTACAACAATCACGACAGTCTCTCACAGACACGGCCACGGGGCCACAGATCAATCATGAAGATCTGAGCAATTCTTCATGAAGGGTCCCTCTTCCCAGATCATGGTAGATTATATCCGTTTGACAATAAAAGCTGACTAACACAGACCCCAACCTGCTACTCTGTGAAATAAACAGAGCTGATGATATTTTGTGTGTACCCTATAATATTCTTAAATTTTAAACCAGGGTGCCCACTTTGAAAAATCATGACTATTTCCTTAAATGTGCATTTTTTTTTTTTTTTTTTTTTTGCAAATTAATTCATTTTGCGCTTCTTTGAAATCCAGGAGATGGAAAATCCCTCGGGCTACTTTTTGGCCTGTTCCCGTTTTCTGGAGCAGAAGATGATATGCTATAAGGACTTGGTTTCATAGCAGGCTCATCATGTCAGTAGACGCCATGGCTCTCTCTTGCCAGCCTTGGCAGTTCTTAAAGTTCTGTTGTATGGACTTGTGTTACCTGTCTAAGCAAGGCAGGCCAGTGAATCTGTCGACCTTTCTTTCCTTCAGAACAGTATCTTACCATCAACCTTTTACGGAGCAGACTGTGCCTTGTTTTGGTAAGTGTATCAGTGGTATCATACTCCACGGGCCGTTTCCTTTTCAGGTTACGTGCAGGAGACATCTACAGTTGCCAGCCGAGCAATCACCCAACCATTGTCAAATTAAATAGAGAGATGGAGGAGTTAGATGAGGATTCCCAACTTGTTGAAAGAGAATATTCCAGCCTGCGAGGATCCCACATCCTGAGGTCATTAGGGATGCACGTGTGTATTAGGAAAGAATTCAAAACAACTCGATTTGTTGATACTTCTTAAGAGGGAAGTAGATGGCAGCCGGCCAAGCCTCAGAATCAAAAGTCACAGGAAGCTACTAATCAGTACAAACAAGGAAACCTCCCAAAGTGGCCTGAAATCGGAGACGTGCTCCCTCTACTTTGATGATCAGTTTATAATATGATCATCAGCAGTAGCATTTGGGATGTCTAGTAGTTGATCATCCTGGCCTGAGAAGGCTTTTATTTATCAGCTCCACCCTCTTCCAAGCATCCTGATTTTCCCCTTTATGAACATTTGGGCATTTAGAAAGCTGGCCATTCAGAAAGCACACAGTTGTACACTGTTTTCAAGCTCAGTGCTGCTCCTGACAGAATTATTGAGGAAGCATTATGCAAATCTATTGTTTATGAAGGCCATAAAACCATCTGGCCCAAGGGGTTCACTTTCTATAGCTGACTTCTGGACACCAGCATGGGCTTAACTTCCTCTGTCCTTCCTATTCTGGCTGCCAAGCCGCTGTTGACAAAACACAGGTGAAATGTGTCTCATTTCTGACCAGGCTTCCCATCCCATCTCTGCTTATTTAATTTTGTTGTAGTTTCTGTAAACCACTTTCTACGCCTCTCTTACCTGGGTCAGTTTCCACACTTTCCCTGAGGTTTCCTTTGGAGACCTTCTGTGGATTTCCAGACAGAGTCAAACATTTATAACTACATCTCAGAGATACAAAGCACATTTGTAGAAAGTCATAAAAACGACCTTGGTAATAAACCTCAGGGTGTGGCTGTTACACACAGATGGCAGCTTCTAAGCTTTCACAATTCATGGGGAGCCCGACATTAATCCACATTTTCAGTTGCAGACCTTGGGAAGTAAGATTTTGTTGCTACTGCGTAAGTTGAACAAATGGATTTCATTTCAAGATGACTGTATAAAATTATGTCTGGTTTGCATTTTCCATGAGAATATTGGACTTTTAAATGTGTATCACTGTTCTGTAACATCGCAATTCATCAAAACTGGAGCCATTTCTGCACATGCTCAGACATTAGCATGTATTTCAGAAAAGTCAGAACATGGAAGTTGCTCTTTTACAGGTACCAATTTCCCAAATAAAGGGTAGCTATCAATTTAAAGGAGTTAAGACTCCCATTTAATCTTCTGTGTATGTAAACATGAGCAAGAAGCAAAAACATATCTTGATCCAGTAATGTCGACAAGAGACACCTGTTTCAGTATTTATTTTTGTATAACATATAAAACCTGAGAGTTTTTAAGACCACTGTAGCAAGGCTAAATTGAGTGCACTGTACCATTAGAACAGGTTAGACCTTGACATGACCGATCTTTGCAAGCTATAGTCTAACAGGCAAGAAATTTGAGGGTTTGGTTGAGATAACAAAGAATAGATCATTTCTAACAAAACAAGCAACTATTGTTTGATTATTATTTTTACAGCTTGCTCATATTTATCCAGTTTAACTAAGTAAACGTAGTTATTTGAATCTCTAACACCTACTGTTCTCAAAAACAGGATACCCTATGTTCTGTACTAAGCTTATCCTGAGAATTGCTCATGGGGGAAAAATGAGGATATGAGATCAATTTTTAAAATGTGAAAATTTTTTTAGTGCCAGAAACCTAGGCACTGCCATTAGCTATAAAAAGAACTGGTGGGAGGAGGATGTGGCTCCTGCCGAAGATGCACAGCACTTTCTGGCAGCCACATCCTGCCTATGGCTGGGTCACCCAAGTACCACATGATGGTTTTCTTAAGTGATAAGCTATCACCTGTTGTTGTAAATGAAGACCATTAAAAACAGAGCAGTATCTTTAAAGGCTAATAGGTATCTATAGTTGTAGCAAATTTAGGGATTGGAGGTTTTCAAGCATTATACAGAAATGAGAGAATATCTGAAGGTCTCTTATGGAATATAGAAATAAGCCACCACAGAAACAAATGGGAAAATATGCAAACATACAAAAAAGTTCCTCATATTTAATCCTTCTGACACATTTCATCTAGCATTTGCTCTACTAGTCTATATATGTATGTGTGTGTGTGTGTGTGTGTGTGTGTTTATATTTATTAGTTCTGATATGGATCTGTAATGCTCCTACAGATTCATGTTCTGATTACTTATTCCACAAACAGTGAAACAAAGAGCTAGTGGGGCTGTTTTTGAAGCCTGTAGGACCTTTGAGACACTGGTGCCAAATGTCATTAGGGGTACATGGTTGGAGGTTGTTGTTGTTTGTTTTTGTTATTGTTTGTTGTTTTAACCTACCTCCAGTTAGGGTCCTGTTCTCTGATTCCTGATCTATTGGCATACAAGCAACCAACACCTCATGGTCCATCTGCCACAGACCGATCCCCTCCATTTGGCCTCCCCAGTTATGATTGACTACAAACAACTAAGACCATGAGCCAAAGTCAACCTCTCTTCCTTTGAGTTGCTTCTGAGTGGTACATTGTCCTAAAAATCACTACACTTTAGAAATTACGTTGATTTTATAAATAAATTGACATGTTTTTACAAAATTGAAGTCATGGATGCACAATCCATATAGGATTATGATAGATATAAATGCCATTAATCTCCTTCAGTCACTTAGTATTAAACTATAATTATTTTGCTATGTTACATATTCTTTGAAAACACTGTGTGTATCTAATATCGCATGACAGCAATCCTCTAAAACATTAACAGAAATCAAAATGACCTTGGGACCATTTTTAGTTTCTAAATTAATGCATATCTGGTAGGACCAACAGTGTGATTTCCTAATATTTCACTGGATAGTTGAAGACAAAGCTCTTTATACAAACTATCTTCCAATTGTGGGTTTACATTGCTTTATTTCTTGAATAAATAACACAAGAGTGAAAATAATTTTGTATAACATGTTTCTCTTAAGAAATATATAAGAATAAGGCCAGGCAGTGGTGGCACATGCCTTTAATCCCAGCACTTGGGAGGCAGAGACAGGAAGATTTCTAAGTTCGTGGCCAGCCTGGTCTACAAAATGAGCTCCAAGACAGCCAGGGCTACACAGAGAAACCCTGCCTCGGAAAAAAAAAAAAAAAAAAAAAAAAAAAAGAAGAAGAAGAAGATAATAAATATTTTTGGGAACTTAACAAATATGAACAAACATTTAAATGCTTTCTACAAATGTATATTACAGGTGAATATTCCTTTTCTTATCTAAGCCCTTTGTGTTACTTAATACATTTTAGATTTTCTAAGTTTAAGTCTAAGTGACATGTTATTTCAGTCTGTACTTCCTTTTTCGCAGGGAAAGGGAAATATTTCATCACATTTTCAATGTTTACCTCCCAAAACTAGGAACAATTCTACAGCTGCCTTCTTAAGGCTATTTTCTAGGAATCCTTTGCATTTGCAGGACTTAAAGCCCTAGTTCTTGTAGTTATCATAGACATTTTTTTCTTTTCTTTTTCTCGGATATTTTCTTTATTTACATTTTAAGTGTTATCCCTTTTCCCGGTTTCCTTCCCTCCCAGAAACGCCCTATCCCATCCTCCCTCCCCCTGCTTCTATGAGGGTGTTCCTCCACCTGCTCACCCACTCCCACCTCCCCATCCTTGATTCCCCTACACTGGGGCATTTCTCACTTAGTGCTCTTTACTAATGCTCTGATCTTGACAGACCAGTTTTGTGTTTTCAGTTTTTATATACTTTGATTTGGGTTTGGGGGTGTTTTGGTTTTGTTGTTGCTGTTGCTTTTTCTGTTGCTCTTGCCGCTGCTGTTTCTGCTGTTTCTGCTGTTGTCGCTGCTGCTGTTGCTGCTGTTGCTGCTGTTGCTGCTGCTGTTTCTGCTGTTGTCGCTGCTGCTGTTTCTGCTGTTTCTGCTGTTGTCGCCGTGGCTGTTGCTGTTGCTACTTCTGCTGCTGCTGTTTTCTGGATACTAGGCTCAAACACAGAGACTCTGGTCATGATAAACAAGTACTCTGAAGAGCCGCCTATCCACCCCAGGCCATTAATTAATTGTAATTTTTTATTTATTTTATTTTTGCTTTAAAAAAGTAGGAGTCTTAAAAAAGAATACTAGTTTTTCAACAATGACATGGCAGTTTCCAAATTTTATAATTGTTTGCCTTTTCCTCTCCTTTCCCTTCCTCCCTTCACTCCTCTTCCTTTCCCATCCATGTTCTCATTTTAATTTTTTTCTGGTGTTTATTTGTTTGTTTGCACATGTTTTACACAATGCAAATGAGCCCATACAGTTAATTGCATGCCACATTTATCAAATAGTTATTCTTTTCTCTATTATAATGCACATGATCACATTAAAATTTAATTTGCACACTGGTACATTAGTCTGGATGGTATTTGCAGGGAATATGAACTGATATAAAAATGTTGCTTTTAGGAAATTACTTGAGGAAATGCATGGATAACAACAATGAGAAGACCAGAAGTCAAGGCAGGGTGAAGCCAAGTGATTGCTAGTTTCAATATATGTCTTGGCTTTGGTTTGAGTTTCTAAATAGGGCTTCCTTGTTTTGACCATTGCCTTTAAGATAAAAGTTCTCACAGAGGGGAAAAAACAAAAAAAGAACTCATTGATTTTGGCAAATATTGAGAGTCAAACTTGTTTCTGGAGTTCCTGCAGTTTGGAACAAATGGCAGCTCTTGTTTAAAAAAAGAAAAAAAATCCTGGGGCAGGCGAGATGGTTTAGCAGGTAAAAGAAATTTTAGCCTGACATTCTGAATTCGATCCCCTGCACTTACATGGTGAACAAGGAGAATAACCTCTTAAAAACTTGCCCTCCAACACCCACATAAACACTATTTTATATGCACCCACACAAAGTAAACAAATACAAGAACTAATAAAACTTCAGTGCCTGACTGTATCGCTGTACAAAGTAGATGCTGTTACCATCAAGCCTGGCCTTTTCAATTACCTTTAGAAGTGTCAAATGCTAGACTTTTCTCAGCCTGTTCTATCAGAGTCTTCTCACCTACCTAGGAAAGTAACAGAATTGCCTCATGAAATGAAACCAAAGAAAAGTAAGATAACTACATAACACCTGCTTTGACCAAGGCAGATTTTTGTTGACAAATGGGAACATGCTCTTGTAATCAGCCAATAATTCTGTAACATCACCACAGCTTCCACAGTCTGAAAGGACAAACAGAGATGTGAATGTCTAAGAGACAAGGTAACAACCAATTTAGGACTCAGGATCTACTCAAGCTGCCTCAGGCTACCTCCTGATAGTTGCTGAACACACGAGGGTTCGAGGAACCCTAGTCATTGCTCTGATGAAGCTGAATGACGTTTGTCTATGCAAAGTGAATCCTGGGTGGGATGTTTTTATGTCATATTGACATGAAAAATTAAAACCTACAGAAAGAGCCATTTTATTCTGAATGGAAGTTTACTTTTCTATTGTTTCTATGAAATTATCAAGTAACAGTAGCCACTGTATCTACTTGAGTAGATTTAAACCAAGGCCATCATGGAAACAATTCTCCATGCAGAACATGTGCATCTAAAATTAAAATTTAATAAAATGAAGATACACAATATAGAATTGCAAAACATCTTCATTTGCTCATTGAAAGTTTTGAACAAACAAAATATTTCTGTAGTGACATTTTTTTTTCTACCACAAGAAGTGATATTGCAACAGAGAGTACATGGGCTGGTGGGGACTGCTCTTCTAGAGTTCCCAGTGTTACTGGACAATCACACAGCATGGAGCACCTTGGAGGTTTGCAAAAAGACTGTGAATCTTCTATACAATGACCATCACTACTTTCCCAAGAGCTTCATTTGTGCTTATGATACACCTAAAAAGTTTGATATATGAAATATTGATAATATTCTTAGACAGGTTTTAATGAAAAGATAACTGATATTCTATAATTTCCTTTTTTAATTTTCTTTTCACCCACCTACCAACTGTCATGATCCAAATCACACACAATTGATCAATATTTGGCAGACTATTGGCCTCCATCTAGCCCTTCGCAGCCATCATTAATAGATCACAGAATCCTTCCCCATCATTCACTCTTAATAAAGGATTCAAACACCAATAATTCATTAAAGTAATTTTAATTGGTGAAATAGAATTAAATCCCTGACCTATGCTAAGGTCAGGGGGTGAAACAGAGCCTCCAAGTACAGCTATAGAGCAGAATTATTTTGGCATAAAGGAATAATTCTGAAACTCAGCTAGATCTGCCAAATCAGAAATGTTCAGCCATGGAGGTCTAAAATTTGAATTTATATAATTTCAAAGGAAGGATCAATCAGGAAGCCACATCTGTGCCTGTTCACAGATTGACTGTGGAGCATACGTAGTAGAAATGAAAGGGTTAATCAACCTATTCAAGGTCTTTGACTATCAGTGTGATAATCTATAAAGACAGTTTCACAATAATTTTCTCAGAGGAGGATTCCTTGGGAGATAGAATGAAACCATGCACACTGATACACTGAATGCATGTCTCAGAATTTTACCTCCACACATACTTATTTCCTTCAAGGAAATGTGATAAAAGATCATTTAAATGTGATTAACTCACTAATAAGTCCAGGAGCAAAGCACCCCCTCATTTTCTTACAGACTTCACATATTTGAATAGCTCCATCGATAGATAGACAGATAGATAGATGGATAGATAGATAGATAGATAGATAGATAGATAGATAGATAGGTAGATAGATAGATAGATAGATAGGTAAATGGATAGATAGAGGTGAATAAATGAAATATAGCTAGGTAGGCAAGTAGGTGGAGATATACATCTCATATATATATATATATATATATATATATATATATATATATATATATATATCACATATATAAGAGAGATGGGACAGACAGACAGACAGACAGATAGGTAAATATTAGTGATTTTCTCAGCAGGGTATCATTGGTTCAACCATTCACATACATATTGCAACAAAATACCTGACCAATAAAAGCAATACAAAAAGCTTTGGTTCATAGTTCCAGGGCAGAGTACAAGCTGTAAGGGAAGGCATGGTGGCAGGAGCTTAAGGCAGCTGGTCTTGTTGCATCTGCAATCAGGAAGGGGAAAGATGACTGCTGGCACTTCTCTTGCTTCCTACTTTATTCAGTACAGAACACTGGTTTTTACAATGGTGCAGCCCATATTCTCAGTGGGTCATCCTACTTCCATTTAGCCCATCTAGAAACTCCCTCATTACGATGCCCAGAAGTTCATCACCTATATGATTCTAGATCCTCCAAATCTGGTAATCATTATCAGCCACTGCGTACATGTTACAAATACTAGAATTTAGGTTGTCCATATGGCAGGTTGAATAGAAGATACTACAATTGGCCATGTTAGCATAATGTGTTCTATACATTGTCCTAGGCTTAGAGGGGCAAGCTACAGATCAATGACCATTGGGTATGGTTAGAAACTTTATAAGCACACATAAACCCATGGATGGGGTGGTCTTTATGAAGAAGAGAAGGCTTCTGACTTCTCTGTTAGAACTGGGTGTCCTGGTATCATGACAGTAACACATGTCTGTCCAGAACTGGTGTAAAATGTATGTGAGACCCAAGCTTAGTCAACTGTTCTCCATTACTTGTTTCCTGTATCCTAAGATGCGTTCATTCTAAGGTAAGACGTATCTGTCTTTCTGACAAGATAACTTACAAAACAGTCCTACTTCAAAATTTATCATAAAGATACTCTTGGAAAATAATTCAGTCATATGCATCCATGCGTTTCTGCAGGTTGTCACAGTGAATAAAATATTTGGAAAATTCTTCATGAACTTGAATGGGAAAATCACAGGAGGTTCACTATGTGTAATATTACTCAGAATACACAAAGTATTATCATTGTGTCTACATGGTAGATCTGTGAAGCCTCAAGAGTCCTGTGTTCTTATATCTGCTCGTTGGCTTTTCTGTCATGAAATTATAAAACGGGAGGAGGGCACTACTGATGGAAGCCAGGTACCTGCAGATAAAAAGCAAACGAGAAGAAAGTACCCTACTATGAGTCTTCATATTAATGAACAGGCTAAGGTAATAAATAAAGGCTGAGTTAGTTTGAAACTCCTTCTCCTGATATTGGGATAACTTTAGACTGGCCTCTTTTTTGTTGTTGTTGTTGTTGTTTTTGTTTTGTTTTGTTTTTCGAGACAGGGTTTCTCTATATAGCCCTGGCTGTCCTGGAACTCACTCTGTAGACCAGGCTGGCCTCAAACTCAGAAATCCGCCTGTCTCTGCCTCCCAAGTGCTAGGATTAAAGGTGTGTGCCACCACTGCTTGGCTGAAAATCTTAAAATAATCAGTGAGGTGAGAAGGTCCCAAAACGAGTAACTGAAAAGGTGGCGATGTATAGCACATAGGATATTCCCATCATTGAAAATATATATCTGTTTTATTCCAAAATGCTGAAATCAGTTCAATAAAATAGTATGTGAGTGGTACATTATATCATCTAACTCTGAGCAACATCATTAATTATGATGGAAATGACAATCGGAACGATAATAATATCACTTCACTTATAGGGCTGACTAACATTTGAAAAGACAACAATTCCAGAACAATTTCTTATTATATCCTAAGTTCTGTGTTTCCATGCACAGATAAGTGTATACCGACCCCTCATCAAAGAAGATTCCCTTTACCACAAATGGAAACCATCACAGAGATATACAACAGTGCACGATGCAGAGATCAACTGATCATGGACAGCCCAGCTCCATGGGCTACTCCTATACCATAGCTCCTGTACTCACGCTTCAGGGAACATCAGAGAATTCTGGGGGATGGAATAAGAGCCAGAAGACAAGGAAGTCTGCTGTGCAACAGTTTGCCCTAGATATGGCTGCGTAAACAAACTAGAACAGCTGCAATAGCAATCAAATCAACATGTTAATATTAAATGGGAAAATTTCAGGGTCCCACCAATAGATAAAGAACGTCAGACAACTAACAACTGCTGGAAGGAGAGTTTCTCCCAGCAAGGAGCCCCCTTAGAGGTTGTCTAATGTAAAATGGTCACAAAATAGACTCAGTAGATTGTATTTATACATTTTTTCATTCGCATATGCATATATGCATATATACATGCACACACAAATATACATATACATGAGAGAATATATCAATAAAAGAATAAAAGGCTGGATGTTTTTGACAACGTTTATTGCCTGTCTTAATTTTTTAATATCTGTAATTGAAATACAATTATATTATCTTGTCTATCCTTTTTCTCCCTGCAGACTTTCCCAGATTACCCAGACTACCTCCAACCTCTTCCATGACCTACCACTGTTAATAGCCACTATTTCCTGGATTATTATTGTTACATATGCACAGTTATATATTGTGTATATGTATGAATCATTTCCTTTTTAATATATATTAATTAATATATTTATTAAAGTGGCTTACAGGCTATGGTGCCAATAGTTCACCAATAGCTGTCTCCCAACAGAAAGGCCAAAAATCTGTAGTTGCTCAGTGCATGATACAGTAATCAACAGAGATAAAAATAATTTTAAAGACATCACTATGGCAGAAGAGAGAATTCATCAAGGAATACATAAGTGTAGTTACTTGATACTTGACAAAGGATCAAAGGCAATACAGTGACCAAAGACACTCTTTAAAATAATGAATTGAAACATGAGCCTTCAATGTCCCAGTGTAGTGGAATGGGAGGGTGGGGAGGTGAGAGTGGGGGTGGGTGGGGGAATTCTGTCATAGGAACAGGGTAAGGAAGGATAGAATAGGGAGGTTTTCGGGAGAGACTAGGAAAGGGGATAGCATTTGAAATGTAAATAAAGAAAATGTCCAATAAAAATATAGTCAAAACCAACATGAGCCTTATATTCTTTTACAAGAACTAATTCAAAAGAGATGAGACCGAGATGGAGAGATGGCTCAGTGGTTAAGACCATTGACTGCTCTTCTGAAGGTCCTGAGTTCAAATCCCAGCAAGCACATCGTGGCTCACAACCATCCGTGATGAGATCTGATGCCCTCTTCTGGTGTGTTGGAAGACAGCTACAGTGTACTTACATATAATAAATAAATAAATAAATAAATAAATAAATAAATAAATAAATAAATAAATATATTTTTTTAAAAAAGAGATGAGACCTAAATTATTGTAATACACAAGACTACAAAAGTGTTAAATCTAAGGTAAGCTAAAACCCTGGTGATCATAGGTCTGGTGATAGCTTTTTGGTATCAAATATGAAAGGCATGATCCACACAGGTGCCACAGTTGGAAAGAAATATTGTCAAAGGCATACCTGTTGACTGTTTTGAAAAAATATAAAAAAGAATTCTCAAAACTTAGCATAAAAGAAAGAGCAACTTTCTCTAGCACCAACTTTCTTTATACTAAATGGGGCAAACTACAAAACAGTTCCACTAATACCAGGAGTGAGACATGGATGTCCACATTCTTCAGTCTTTAGCCAATGCAGCCCTTAAAGTCTCCGATAGACACACGGAACAAGAAATGAAAGGAATAAAACTCAAGGTACTGGTGGGATGGCTCAGCTCTTAAGAGCAGTGACTACCGTTCCAGAGAACCTGAGTTCAATTCCCAGTACCCCCATAGTGGCTGACACCTGTAAATAACTGCAATTCCAGGGGATTTGACACCTTCTTCTAGCTTCTGGGAACAGATTGTATTCAGGGTATATAGACATATATGCAAACAAAGCACTCATACACATAAAACTTTTTAAAGGACCTTTTTTGAAGAAGAGTTACAAATGGGAAATTAGAAAATCAAATTATTATCCTACTTGCAGATAGCCTACTTGCAGATAATATAAGAGACCCTAAGGACTCCACTAGAAAACTCTGAGAGTAGTTTCAGCAAAATACAAAAATAAAAATATTATCCAATCTCATTAAACTCAAAATGGCTATTAAGAAAGCAAAGATCAACAATTGCTAATGAAGATGAGGAGCAAAGGGAACCCTTATACACTGCTACTGAAAATCAATGTGAAGAAATAGGGCTAGCCCATATCCCAGCTGTAGATCTTGGATATATGCACAAAGCACTACAAGGCAACCCCAGAGACACTGGCACATCCTTCCTTATGGGAATATTATCTCAGTCCAGCTGTAAGACAAATCTAGGTGTCCATCAACAGATGAACGGATAAAGAAAATACAGGTTAGCAGACCACTGAGTTGTATTCAGCCACGAAGGAGAAGGAGATTATGTCATTTGCTACAAAATAAATGAAGTTGGAGATCATCACACTATATGAATTCAGATGCAGAGAGATGAATATGGTGTATATTCTAACATTTGTAATTTATAGAATTTACACACAAGCACACACATACACACACAGAGACGCACAGACAAAGACACATCTGTGTACATGCACATGCAGGCTACTCATGATCTACTAGATGGCCCTACCCCATATCCATACTGGAAGTCACAGTGGACTTAGAGGAGGAAAAAATGTAATTTGGAGGTAATAGTGGTGGGAGATCTGGGAATATTTGAGGAGACTACATTAAAGCATATGATTTGTATGTATAACACTCTCTGACAATACAACAGTAAACAATACGATCAATATATAAATAAAACTGTTTTTATACTCTTAACTCTTATACTGTAAGCAAAACAATGAAAAGTGAGAAGATGGGTGAGTGCTAGGGGCTAAAAGGAAAGAGAATGTGCAAGCAGAGGAAGTTTTAGGCATTGGGACTCTTCTCCATGACACTCCAATGGAGGATACTTGTAACTCTAGCTTTTCTAACACCCCACCAGAATCCTACTGCAAAGGGTAGACTTTGGGTGATAACAATGTTAGTATAAACTCAGTGATTGTAACAAATGTATCATGCTCATATGGACTACCTACAGTAAGCAGGCTATGTTCACATGTGAACAAATGTGTCATGGTCATATGGGTTGCCATCGTGGCTGTGTACGATAAATGTGTCAGTTATTTGGGCTACCCACATGGAGCAGGCTGTGACTGTCTGAGGAACTCTGTATTTCCTGCTTTGTATTTTGCTGTGAATTTAAACTACTTTAAAAAAACAATAAAGCTTATTACAATTTAAAGTGTGAGAAATTTTGAAGCTTTCTACTTTGGTAGTGTGAATGCAAAATGGTGCCATTTTGAAACAATTTGACAGTTCTTCATAATGGCAAATACGGGGTTGACAAGTGATGTAGACAGAATAAAGAACCCCCTAAGATGCCCATGTCCTGATAACCACAATCTGTAGAAAATGACATTATACAGCAAGTTTCCCTGGAAGGGCATTCAGGTTAGAGTCCTGGGAAGATCTGGAACAAGAAGATATGGGAATATAGCACAGTGGATGAAACACTGCAGAAGCAGGTACATCTGAAGTCCCAACTCCAGACTCTGTGCAAAGCAGTGACTGTGTGTGATTCCAGCAGGACAGAGGCATGGCACAGACAGGTGACTCCTGCAGGTTCATTAGACAGTCGTAGACTGTCCCACCTGAGGATGCATCCCATATAGTTACCAAACCCAGACACTATTGTGGATGCCAAGAAG
This sequence comes from Mastomys coucha, assembly GCF_008632895.1. Lineage (NCBI taxonomy): Eukaryota > Metazoa > Chordata > Mammalia > Rodentia > Muridae > Mastomys > Mastomys coucha. The sequence continues at coordinate 83,898,241 of NW_022196898.1, forward strand.
TGCTTGCTGAAAGGAGCCTGATATTGCTGTATCTTGAGAGGCCTTGCCAGCGCCTGACAAATACAGAGGCAGATGTTAGCAGTCAACCAATGGACTGAGTGTAGGGTCCCTAATAGAGGACTTAGAGAAGGGACTTAAGGAGTTGAAGGGGTTTGCAACCCCATAGAAAGAACACCAATATCAACCAACCAGACCCCCCAGAACTGCTAGGGACTAAGCCATCAACAAAGGAGTATGCATGAGCATGGCTCTAGCTGCATATGTAGCAGAGGATGACCCTGTCAGGAATCAACGGGAGGAGAGGTCCTTGGTCCTATAACGGCTTTATAGATGCCCCAGTGTAGGGGAACCGAGGGTGGGGAGGTAGTAGTGGGTGGGTGGGTGGAAGAACACCCTCATAGAAGCAGGGGGTGGGAGGATGGGATAGGGTGTTTCTGGGAGGAAGGGAAACTGGGAAAGGGGTTAACATTTGAAATGTAAATAAAGAAAATATCCAATTAAAAAAAAAAGATGGTCAGTTTAGTTAGAATGGTGAGCTCTGGGTTCAGTGAGGGTCTGAAAGGGAAACAGAAGAGGGCAAAGAGAAATGGATCAAAGGAGAATCAGTTTCCTCAACGGACAAGCTCTTAAGTTGCCAGATTCCAAGTGGTCAGCCCTGAGTGTTCCTGTATATGCACAAAGTAAACAAATGGACTCAGAAGGTCGTGTGTGTGTGTATGTGTGTGTGTGTGTGTGAATGTGTGTATGTGTGCGTGTATGTGTGTGTGTGCGTGCATATATGTGTGTGTATGTGTACTGTTTATGCGTGGATGTGTGTATGTGTGTGTTTGTAGTGTGTGTGAGTGTGTAGCATGTGTGTGTATGCATGTGTGTGAGTGTATGTGTGTATGTGTGTATGTAGTGTGTGTGGTAATAATAATTAAAGAAAATATCATAAATTTGAAAGGAAGACATAGAAGGTGATAGGTATCATGTACAATTCACAGCAAGAAACTATTTTTTACAGTTAAAGAAAGAACTGAGGAAGGTGTCAACCTCTGACCTATGGGCACAACTACAGAGGTACATCTACACATCTACACACACACATACACACACACACACACACACTCATCTTTACATGGGGAAAAAGAGTTGCAATGGAGTCACTGAGATAGGTTTGATGGTGCATGCAGAAATCAGAAGGAGCAGCAGGTGGGATGCTGAAGCAGTACTCACTTTGAAGATGGAGGAAGGTGTGTCCTGGAACCTGGAATCTAGTCAAATCAGAAGGAGCAGCAGGTGGGATGCTGAAGCAGTACTCACTTTGAAGGTGGAGGAAGGTGTGTCCTGGAACCTGGAATCTAGTCAGTGCCTTAAATGTAGGAAAGATCTCATTCTAGCATTTCTATGATGAATACAGTATATATATATACATATAAAACTTTTGATGCCTAGAAGTATATAATAACATTTTTAAAATTAACTATTTGTGGTATTTTATGTGGTATTTTATATATGTTTATGCCAATGTTAAGAATCCAAATCACCGCCAGGCAGTGGTGGCACACTCCTTTAATCCCAGCACTTGGAAGGCAGAGGCAGGCGGATTTCTGAGTTCGCAGCCAGCCTGGTCTACAGAGTGAGTTCCAGGACAGCCAGAGCTATACAGAGAAACCCTGTCTCAAAAAAACAAACCTAAAAGAATCCAAAGCTCCATAAGACTTGACAAATCACACTTCGATGCATGCATAAGATCACTGAAAACATGTACACACATAAAAATGCAGAAAGTGTGTTCACAGCACCATTTTCCATCCTAGCCAAAGACAAACAACTTAAATGTCCATTAATGCATGAGGGAATCACAAATATGATCCCTCATATGCCATGTGCATATAATGGTGATTCAGTATTGAAAAAGAGTGGAATGTCATACCTGCTGGAATACAGATAGTCCTTGGAGTCATAGTCATAAGGAAAGAATTCAGAAACAATATGCTACATATTTTATATCCTTTTTTATGAAATTTTGAGAAGTATCAAACCCATAAAACAGAAACTAGGTTAGTTGTTAGGATAATAAGGGACAGACAAACGGACAAAGACTGGTGACTAGGGGGTACAGGCTTTCTAATGTGTGTGGTCACTGCTTGTACACCTTAGGAAACATATTTATGATAACTGACCTACATCATTTCTGAAGCAACATTTTATGGAATATGAATTATGTGTCAACAAAATTACACACACAAATGTCTATGTATGCATGGATATACAATTGTCAGGTCTTCATAATGTTAGATGCAGGTTACCACATACCACATACCACATATGACATAATGGTACATCTGTATGCCAGACTGATGCTGCTGGAATTAATTCCTAGACAGTTTATGGAGATATTACATCTCAAATTAATTTCAAAGGATTGATACTTACACGTTTACAAATTATATTACATGGAACGTCACATTGAAAACTGTCATATCTGACTGAGCTGTCAAAATCAATGTATTCAGAAAGCATGGGGAGATGCATCAGTGGTTAAAAGGGTTTGCTGCACAGACATAAGGGGGTGCCTTTCAATCCCTAGTAGCCACTTAAAAGCCAGTCATGGTCACTCAGTAACACAGCCCTGCAGGGATGGGGGCAGAGACAGCAGGGTCACTGGGGCTTTCTAACAGCCAGCCTAGCTCCTGTTGATCACAAGAAAACAAAATGAGCTGGGCAATGCTGGCACACACCTTTAATCCCAGCACTTGGGAGGCAGAGGCAGGTGGATTTCTGAGTTCGAGGCCAAAATGGTCTACAGAGTGAGTTCCAGGACAGCCAGGGCTACACAGAGAAACCCTGTCAAAAAAAAAAGTGTGAGGTAGAACAAGACACCCAACATCTTCCTCATGCCTCTGTATGCATGCAGGGCTTGAACACATGCACACATATACACATATACCACAAACACTCACACAAACACATACATAATGCACACACAAATGCATGCACACACAGGGTTACAAAGTAAAATAAATATGTTTTTATTCTGTACTCAGAAGGGTGAAACTAGCCAATAGTATAGCAAACAGCACAGTTGAGATCTACAGAGGCTTCGCTCTCTGCTGAGCCACATTAAAGAGCTGAGGCTATATGTCTCTGCGTCAGGGAACTCTGTGGAAGCAACAGGAAATAAAACAGAAAGGTTTCACACTATAACATAAGGGAGAACTAGACAGGTAAGTGAATAATGGGGTTAAACTTATAGAGCCAATGTGAAGAGAATGTAAGAATCAGAGTTGGTGAATGATTTTTAAGGAATTAGAATTTCCCAGACACAACGGGTCAGATTCACATATGAACTCACAGAGCCTGGGACTGTGTATACAAGACCTGCACAAGATAAAGGCATACAAAAAGGAGTGAAAGTGGGCACAAAGTCTCACCCCTAGCCGAGAAGCTAATCACACATAGTATCTGGAAGAGAGAAAATCAGCTTTCTTCAATGGAAGGATATCAACCATACTATGTATGGGACAAGCCCCATGCTCAGGAGTAGATGGCCAATATTAACCAGACTCCATGAGTTTTAGTGGATTTTTTTCTTTTTTCTCTTTTAACTTTATTTTTTTTTATTATTTTCAATAAAGAGAAAGAACTTGAAGTTTGATGGGTAGGGAGGAGGATGAATCTGGGAGAAGTTGAGGGATGGGAAATAATATGGGTAAAAATATATACTGTATGAAATTCTCAAAGAATAAGTTTTGAAAGAAGAAAAACATTAATTGAGCCCCAAATCAATGGAGCTGACGGGCTAATACACAACATAAAGTTCACCATTCACATAGCCAGAGCTGACTAGAGGTCACTGCACCAAAGCACCCAGGTTGCACGCTTTAGTGGGACTCCAGGTTGTGAGCAGTTGCCTTACTTAGAACAAGTTCACAAATGACATTCACCCTTTATCCTTTCTCTTCCATTATTTGCTCCTTTCCTGTCATCTCTCCATTTTTGTCATGTGAAAACTCTTCAGGCTTTTGATAGAATATGACCTTTTGATTTGATATCCGGCCTTTCTTCTGACATAGCTCATAGGTCACAGAAACTGACCCACTTCACGAAAGCCCTAAACTTTTCTACTCTCTGTATCCTGTAAGTGTCACTGGAAGAATTGTTAATCAGGAATGAAAAAGTAAATGAGAATTAAAATCAAAATAGGTTGGCATTTTCTTGAAAGGAAGCTAAATGTTCCAGAGAAATATGTGACTATTTGAGAAGATATACTCAATGAGAGTTACAAAAAATATAGCATTGAATAGAAGAGAATAAATGGATAAAGAAGGAATGGGGAACATAATGATTTAGCACAAGAAGAATAGATATATTGATATTTATGTCCCCCAAATTTTGGATTTTAATCGAATTTTTCCCGGTATCTTTTGCAGAAAGCTTTCAAATAATTTGAATACAAAAAAAGCTGCAAGACATCAAAGTTAGGCCACAGTCCAGCACATAAAAATGTTCTCTACTTACATTTATCCTCCATTTTTTTCTGCAAAGTTTGCCTCAGCGGTCTATATTACAACTGGGCTTTTGTTATTCCATAATTCCTTCATTTGCCTCCTTTGTTTTCTTCCAGTAGCCCATATTTACTGACCTCATAACTACATTCTGTGATTAAAATACCCACCCCTGGAAAGTTTTTTAAAAATCAAACAAACTTCGATGATAAACCACTAACATTTTACCCTGTCATGTCACTTGACAAGGTTCGTTTTATTCATGTATCATGGAGAAGGTTTTACAATTGAAGGTTTGGAAATAAAGATGTGGATTTTTAGTCAGTATTACATGAGGATACATCACCATTAAGGGCAGATGGAAAGGAACAAAACAGAGACCCTTCCCTTCATTAGGTGTGTTCTGAATGCTACTCCCTCTTGATAAGGAAGAAGCATGTGAGGGGAGTGGGAGAGGGGAAAGAGGAAAATACAGAGCTCCACACACCTGCTTTGAGTTCTTACTGATGACATTAGGAACAGTAGTTAAATTTAAAAAAAAAAAAAAAAAAAAACTCAAAACCATGAATCCTATGAATATTGCATGCATATTGTCATGAGCTTTCCAGGGTCTGAGATTCTTGCAAGCTGACAGTTAGCAGGAGCTACTGGGTGACAGAAAGAGAGTCCTCCATGCACAGCAGTCCCACAGGCACCAGGCTTGCCTTATCTGTTTGTTCTGTCAAATCCCACAAGGTGATGCAGAGCAGCCTGGGAGGAGGCCGCACAGTAGGGGATTGAACCCCAACAGAAGAGAAGACTCTTGCTTAGAAACTTGAAGTTCTCACAAGGAAGATATAAGCAAAGCTCTTCAGCTGTCATGCATTCCCCGAGGCTCTTGAATCTTCAGTGGCTTCTAAAAAACGTGTCATCATCTGTCCTTATGGAAAGCCAATGCTGCTTCAGGCATTCCAGGTGCTTTAGAATACGAGTACTATTCTATCATCTACCTTATTTGTATATCCAAAATCTCCAATGTCAGGACTGAATGAAGCAGCAAATCTTAACACTCAGAAGATTAGTTCTACAGGCATGGTTTACTCTTCACTGATATGTATCTGTTTAATAAAAAAGGAAGAGACACTGATAAGTGGTTATTAGCCCAGAAGTTTGGAATACAGGAAGAACAACCCACAAACCACAAGGAAC
>NW_022196898.1:83904424-83930122 GCF_008632895.1 Mastomys coucha
ATTACTAAAAAAAAAAAAAGAAGAGACAGAAGGTAGGAGAGGAATTTTAGGAGGTGTATATCTCCATGATTTGGGAAAAGGTCAGGGCTGTGAGCAGTGTGTACACCTCTTTTTATAATCAGATTACGTTGTTATTCAGTAACCTGCTTGTAGACTCACCCAAATTCTTTCCCCTCATCAGCGTCCCCGCAGAAGGAAAAGCAGCCCATGGTTTCTTGACTTAAGGACTTCATGAGCTCAGATGTCAATAGAAGCAAAGGATGTGGGAGATCCCAGCCAGGCCTTCCTGGCCAGTCACACCAAGTCTCTTAAAAGATTTATTTATTTATTATATATAAGTACACTGTAGCTGTCTTCAGACACACCAGAAGATGGCATCAAATCCCATTACATATAGTTGCAAGCCACCATTGGTTGCTGGAATTTGAACTCAGGACCTCTGGAAGAGCAGTCAGTGCTCTTACTGTCTGAGCCATCTCTCCAGCCATAATATAGTGATCGTTTAATGCAAAGGGCAGTGGCATTACAGATACTGAGAACCGCTGCCCTGGATGGATGGAGATTACAGATCTACAGATTCAGCATCAGTCCCTGTCCGTATAGCTTTTGAAGAAGATAATTACCTCACAGGAAGATCCATTGCATTTGTTGCTGCTGACTGTGTTAGATAACAATAAACATTAAAATACTCTGAGGAACTCAATTAAATATTTGGACTTAAATTATCTTCACAGACTCTCTGTATACAGACAAGATCAATGAAAATCTCTGGTCCTGAACAGAGAGAGTGCTTTGTGGCCAGATGACTCCGATCATCTGTGGCAGGTTACACTGTGTTAATGAGGGATACTTATACAATGCAGGATGTAACTTTTGAGAGGACCATCTATTTGTTTTATAGCTACATGAAGCATACACATTAAATATTGCTGGCTGTTTCTGCCACTGGGAGAAACAATAGTTACATGCAGGAAGAAAATATTTAGAGTCATTGTCACTGAGCGCTCAGGACAAAAAGGAAAGTCCTGTTCACATTGTATCAAACATCATACAGCTCACAAACGCTAACTCCTGACATTGTATCAAACATCATACAGCTCACAGGACAACAAGGAAAGTCCTGTTCACATTTTATCAAACATTATACAGCTCACAAACACTAAATCCTGACACTCGTTCTCAATGGTCTATTTTGTAAGAACTAAGTAAAATATGAAAAGACTCAATGAAATGATTCTCTTCAGAATTTTTTTTATTTTACTGATATCTTAAATATGTAATATATCCCTGGAAACCTACAAAAGTCAAAATTACTGTCAAAAAATGTTTAATAATATTGTGTATATATGAACTGTTTTCAATTAACTTGTCACATCTACATTTCAAAGCTTTGTTTTGTTTTCTGAATTGAAAAGAGATTGATGGGCTGGAGAAATAGGTCATCAGTTAAAATTACTAGATTTGCCAGAGGACCTGGGTTCCCATCACCCATGCAGTAGCTTACAGCTCTCTGTACTTCTAGCTCTAGGCTTCTCTTCTTTTCTGGCATCCAGGTGAACTAGGCACATACAAACTGCACTTGCATAGGTGCCTGAAAAGCATTCATAGTAAAATAATTTAGAAAAGAAATTAAAATCAATGCACAGAAGCAAAAAATAAATAAAATCACATTTTATCTTCTATCAAAAATATTTGTTCTCAGAAATGAAGCCAAGTTATTCTAATAGAAAATAAATGTCCATAGAAATATATTACAAATCAGTTCACAGTTTCGGTGTGTGTATGTGGGGGCTGAGGATAGGAACCCTACTCTCGTTTTCTGCTACCCAAGACACTAATGTCCACGTGCAAGGAGTGATTGTCAAAATGATTTTACCAATCTCCTGCAGAAGACTAAGAGATTGAGGATTGCATTTAGAAGAATGAAAAGAGAGAAGAAAAGTAAAACCTCACAGGAAATAAGTAATTTTCTTGAGTTGCTATCCCTGTCAAATGATGGCTTGTCCAGGAAGCTTCACCCACAAATGACCCCAAGATGAGAAACAGGGAGGCGTGCTCAGACTGGGTGCTTCCCCTCTATATCATTAACATTTACAAGCTGACCATTTCTGAAAACAACCCTGAAAAGGATATCTTCCATTAATTTTTTCATTCTCCACAACTTGGCCATACTGTCAAAGGATTTCTGTTTCTTTCTGTGAGAATATTCTACAGAATTACTTGCTTCTGGTACATGCTCTGCTTCCTAAGAGTCCTCTCTCGATGTCACTAATTGATGTATTAACCATGTAACTTTTGACTCTGCTGATAACAATTTCTCCTTCTTAACTGTTTTCCTGCTCATCACGAAAGAAGAAACAACAACAACAATGACAATAAAATAATAGGATAACAAGTGAGAGAAGGCAGTGATGCAGACAAAGAGAACTAAAGAGTGTATTGAATTACATTACAAGTCAGGTAACTTCTGAGCGCCTCCCAAATCTCTACTTATTCAGGGCTCAGAAGAGGTCTCTAAAACAAATTCTGCTGCTGTTCTCACTTTCACTAAGGGGAAAAGCGATAGATACATAGATCTGATATGGATATCAGTCCAAGGTCTATAGCAGTTCTCAAAGTGCACACCTTCTAAGCTGAGCACACTGGCACGACCTAGTCCTCTGCCTCCTATGGATGAACTCATCCTGTTTTTATGTGTCTAGTTAGTTATGGGGAGCTGAAGATGTTCATTTCTTCCACAAGTGACTATAGAGAAGTGTAATATAATATTAATATGTCATGAGATCTCACATCATCCAGTCTAACCTGGCATAAGCATAAAGCTTCATACACTCCTTTCATTTACAGACATTTTATAATAGATTGCCTTCTTAAAATCCCAGGCCTGGGATAAGGCCTCTCTTTGTCTTAGCTATCAAAATATGTAATGAAGACAGTGTAGTTGATAGTCCTCAGTGTTGGGCCAAATTTGGCAAGGTCAACATTAAGCCTGTTTTCCCTGGTACCTCCTAGATTTTTATCAGCTGGCTTATAATCAAATGCAGCTCACAAAGGATTAGCCACATTAGCAACAGCAGCAGCAGCAATAGCCATGGCCACAAGCTTCTTAGAAGTGTACAGTTTTCTGGCCCAGCTGAGACCCTCAACTCCTAGGCACAGCAGACATTTGTGAGCACTACTGTAGCATATGCCCCCCTTTGGTAAACTGAAGGATGTTATCAACATGGTGAATTTCAAACTCTAGCAGGTACTGAAAACACTGTGGGTGTGCTAAACAGGTTTCTGAATTTGTAGAGTGTCTGATACAGTTGATCTAAGATAGAGAGCCTAAAATTTTGTTTATGTATCATGTTGCCAAGTGTTACCACCAAAATCTAAAGAAGGGAAACATATATACCTATGTCTATGTGCACATACATTCTCTCTTTCTTTCTTTCTTTCTCTCTCTCTCTCTCACACACACACACACACACATCACCATCACCACTAGCAACAAAACAACAAGAGTTAACAATCATTAGTTGTTAATGTCTTTCAATATAAAGGGACCTAATTCCTCAATTTAAAAAAAAAAAAAACACAGATTAACAGAATGGCTGCAAAAACAGGATCCATCCTTCTACTGCATACATAAACACACCTCAGCATCAAAGACAGACATTAACTCAGAGTAAATTGTTGCAAAAGGATTTTCCATGCCAATGGACCCAAGAAGCAAACTTGTATACCCATTCTGATACCTAACAAAATAGACTTCCAACCAAAATTTATCAAAAAGAGATAAGGAAAAACACTGCACACTGAAAGGAAAAATTCAAGATGATGCCACAATTCTAAACATATATGCCCCAATTCACATTTGTAAAAGAAAAGTTACTAAAGCTTAAGTCACCCATTGAACTCCATATAATAATAGTGTGAGACTACAATACCCCACTCTCAACAATGGGCAGGTCTTCCAGACAGAAACTAAACAGAGAAATAATGTGAATAGCAAATGTTATGAGTCAAATGGACCTAGCATTTGTGTTATCTACAGAATATTTTCACCCAAATACAAAAGAATGTACTTTCTTGTCGGCAGTTTAGAAACTTTGTCCTATTAACCACATACTTGATCACAAAGTAAGTCTCAACACATGTAAGAAAATTGAACTAATCCTCTGCATCCTTTCAGCCCACCATGACATAAAGTGGGATTTCAACAACAGGAATAACATAAAGCCTACAGACTCAAGGAAACTGAACAACTCCCAACTGAACAACTGTAGGGTCAAGGCAGAAATAAAGAATTTGCAGACTTCCTAAATTTCAATGAAAATGAATGCACAGTATACATTAAGGGTTAAGAGGAAAGTTCATAGCACTAAGTGTCTTCATTAAGAAAATAGCTCTCATATAAGCACGTTAACAGCACATCTAAAAGCTCTAGAACAAAAAGAAGCAAGTACATCCAAGAGGAGTTGATAGCAGGAAATGATCTCAGGGCTGAAAACAATAAAAGAGAACAGTAAAAAAAATCAATAAAACAAAGAGTTGGTACTTTAGAAAATAAACAAGATAGACAAACTCCTTATTGACAAAATCAGAAACAAAAAGTGAAATATAACAACAGACACCAAGGAAATCTAAAGAATCATTAGGCCATACTTCAAAAAGTTGTAATTGACAAAATTGCAAAACCTAAAAAAATTGTCAATTTTCTTGATATATACCAGTTACCAAAGTTAGATCAAGATGAGATAAACAATTTAAGTAGACCGATGAGCTAACACCAATACTTTTCAAATTATTCTACAAACAAATAGAAACAAAGAAACAAAAAAACAATGGCAAATTCATTCTATAAGTTTACAGTCACCCTCATACCCAAACCTCACAGACTCAACATAAAAAGAAAATTACAGACCAATTTCCTTTATAAGCATTAATATACTACTCAACAAAATACCTGCAAACTTAATCCAAGCACACATCAAAAAGATCATCTAACATGATCAAGTCAGCTTCATCTCATAGATTCGGGGATGGTTGAACTTATGAAAATCCATCAATGTTATTTACCATATAAACAACTGAAAGAAAAGACCCCACAGGATCATCTCATTAGATGCTGAAAAAGCCTTTGGCAAAATCCAACATCCCTTTATGATAAAGTCTTGGAGACATCTTGGCTATAAGGCACATACTTAAACAACATAAAGGCAATTTACAGTAATCTGATAGCCAACATCAAATTGAATGGAGAGAAACTCAAAACAATTTTACTAAAATCTGGAAAAGTCAAAGCTGTCCACTCTAACCATATCTATATAATGTAGGATTGAAAGTTTAGCTAGAGCAATAAGACAACTAAAGAAGGTCCAAATCAGAAAGGAAGAAGTCAAATTATAGATATTTGCTGATGATATGATAGCATACTGAAGTGACCCCAAAAGTTCTACTGGGGAACTCCTACAGCTAATAAACACCTTCAGCAATGTGGTTAGATACAAGATTAACACACACACACACACACACACACACACACACACACACACACACACCAGTAGTCCTCCTATATTCAAAAGACAAAGGGGCTAAGAAAGAAATAAGGGAAATAATAACCACAAATAATATTAAAAATCTTGGTATAACTTTAACCAAGAAAGTGAAAGATCTGTTTGACAAGAATTTCAAGCCTTTGAAAAAAGAAATTGAAGAAGATAGAAAGACCTCCCATGCTCATGGATCAATAAGACTGACAAAATAAAAAAGTGCCATTTTACCAAAAGCAATCTACAGATTCAACCTAGTCCCCTTAAAAAATTCTAACATGATTTGTTATATACTTTGAAAAAACAATACTAAGCTTCATATGGAAACACAAATATACACACACACAATAAAAAACAAAAAACAAAAAACAGGCTAGCTAAAGCAATCCTGTACAGTGATAGAATTTCTGAGGGTATCAACATTCCTCATTTCAAGCATTATCTCAAAGTTATGGTAATAAATGTACATGGTATTAGCATAAAAAACAGATGAATTGCTTAATGGAGTTGAAGTGAAGCCCCAGATGTAAAGCCACATACCTATGAATATCTGATTTTTGATAAAGAATCCAGAAATACACACTAGGAAAAAAGCATTTCCAACAAATGATGGTGGATTAATTGGTTGCTGGCATGTAGAAAAATTCAAATAGATCCGCATCTATCACCCTTCACAAAACTCAACTCGATGTGGATCAAAAACCTCTACATAACCAGATACAGTGAACATGAGAGAAGAAATAGTGGGGAGTAGCTTTGAATGCATTGGCATAGGAGACAACATCCTGAACAGAACACCAATGACAGCTTCCTGAACAGAAACACAAATAGGCAGGCACTAAAATGGACAATTAATAAATGGGACCTCATGAAACTGAAAAGCTCTTGTGGTGCAAAGGACACAGTCAATAGGACAAAAGCTCAGCCTATAGATTGGGAAAAGATTTTCACCAACTCTGCATCTAACAGATGGCTAATTTCCAAAATGTATAAAGAACTGTAGAAACCATACCTCAATAAACCAAACAAGTCAATTTAAAAATTAGATACAGATTTAAATATAGAATTCTTAACAGAGGAATCTCAAATGGCTGAGAACAACTTTTAAAGATGTTCAAATTTCTTAGCCATCAGGGAAACGCAAATCTAAACAATTCTGAGATTTCATCTTATACCTGTCAGAATGTCTAAGGTCAAAAACACAAGTGACAATTTATGCTGGTGAGGATGTGGAGCAAGGGGAACACTCCTCCATTGCCAGTGGGAGTACAAACTTGTACAACCATTGTGGGAATCAATATGATCGTTTCTCAGAAAATTGGGAATCCCTTTACCTCAGGATTCATGTAGTCCTTGGCATACACCCAAAGGATACTCTATCATACCACAAGGATTCTTACACAACCACATTCACTGTGGCTTTATCCATAATAGCCAGACACTGGAGTCAATATAGATGTCTTTCAGCCAAAGGATAGATAAATAAAATGTGGTACATTTACACAATGGAGTATTAGTCAGCTGTTAAAAAAATAACATCTTAAAATTTGCAGGCAAATTGATGGAACAAGGATAAATAATTCTGAGTGAGATAACTCATACCCAGAAAGACAAACATGGTATGTATTTACTTGTAATTGGATGTTAGCTGTAAAGTAACAGACAATCATGCTACAATTTACAGACCCAGAGAGGCTAAGTAACAAGAAGGCCTCAGGGAGGACATATGAATTCCCCTTGGTTAGGTAATAGAATAAATTTCATGGGTGAAGCTGTGGGGATCAGATGTGGGGAAGACAGAGGGAGAGAGTACTAAGAGAGACAACTGGAATTGGGGGGGTGGCATTTCTGGGGCAAGGTAGAAATCTAGTGCAATGGGAAATCCTAGGAATCTATGAGGGTGATGTTACTAAGACACCTAGTAAGAGGGAAAATGGAGCCTGAACTGAGCATCTCCTCTAACTAGGCAAGACTTCCAGAGGAGGGATTAGAACACCAACCCAGCCACAAAACCTTTGACTACAATTTGTCCTACCTACAAGATGTGCTGTGATAAATGTGGTACAGAAACTGGGCGAGTGTCCAATCAAGACTGGTTCAGCTTGAGACCCATGCCACAAGAAGGAAAAGGAGGCCCCCATGACACTGTCTAGAGGACCAGGAATCATAGGCTGGATAGAACCAAACAAGACCAGAAAAAAAAAATCAAAAATCAAAAATCAATTAAGTGAAACCTAATGATATTCTGATATACTAGTAGATAGGAGCCTGGCATAATCACCATCAGAGAGACTGATCCAGCAACTGATGATAGCAGATGCAGAGATCAACAAGCAAACATTAGATAGAGCTTGGGGAATCCTGTGGAAGTTTAGGAGGAAGGATTATAGAAGCCAGAAAGACAAGGGCACCACAAGAAAACCCCCAGATTCAACTAACCTGGCCCCATAGGATCTCACAGAGACTGAATCAACAATCAGGAAGCCTGCATGGGACTGGCATAGGTCCTCTGCAGCTGTGTTATGGTTACGAAGCTTGGACTTTTTGTTTTACTCCTAACAGTGGGAGTTGGGGCTGTCTCTGACTCTTTTTATTGCTTTGGGGATCCTTTTCCTCCCACTGTGTCATCTTATCTAGATTTAATACGAGGGGAGGTGCCTAGTCGTATTGCAACTTGGTTATGCCATGTTTGTTCAACATCCCTAGGCCTTCCCATTTCTAAAGGGAAATGCAAGAGGAATGGAAAGGGATGAGAAGGGGGATAGACTGGGAAGAAAGGAGGGAAGAGAAGCTGTAATCAGGATTAATATATAAGAGAAAAACATTTTTTTAAGAATGTAGTAAGTTCCTCGTAGCTATATTGTTGAATAAGTTAATAAATAAAAGCAATAATAATAATGACAGCTGTAACTCATAAAAAATATTTTAAGATGCTAAAACTTTGAACAGTGTGCTTCATTCATAAAATATGTTCCATTATTCTCCAATACTATCCAATGAAAAGAATAGTTTGTTTATTACAGTAGTTTAACAAGGCTATTTTGAGCTTAACTGAGCCATACTTTTTACTTCTCACCAGTGAAGAATGTAGTTTGTGGTTTTGTATGGATGAATTTTTAAAGTAAGTTGACTTTTCTGTTTAGTGATGGGGGTGGGGGTAACACCTGTTAAAATAAACCTTTCAAAATCGTGGATAAACTCCCTGCATATAAATGTTTGGATTTGAAACTTGCAGTATATCCAAGAGATGGAGCAATTGAAAACCAGTGTTATAATCAGCATTGACAAGTTGGCAGTCATGGAGCTTTGGGTGAGCTGAGTAATCAAGAGGTGTGGTCTTTAAAGGCCACCTGAAGTCCTGGAGATCTGTGAGCTGATGAGCTGGAATACAAGTGACTCATACAACTATCATCCTTGAAGGGCATCACCCACCATCAGCATGAGGTTCATTAAAATCTATGTCTTTGGAAATGGATATGACAAAAAAAATTGTCTTCTCTAGATGAAAACCAAAAACAAGAATGCTATTCTGAAACTGCATTCAAATAGACACCTGGAAGATTCAAACTCAAAGTGTTTCAATAGTGATAAATCATGAAGTCATCCTTCCCAGGTTGTAACAAAGAAAGAATACTGAATATGAATTTTGCAGTCCAAAGTTACATAATATAAAATGAGCCAGAGCCACCAGAAAAGTGAGTAGCTGAAAAAAACTTAACATATTCACATCAGGGACAAGCCACTATAGTGTCTAACAATACACAATAATAGTAAAATAAAAGAATAAGTTAAACAAATACATTTTGCTTAATATTTGAAAATAAGTATTCTTCAATATGTCAGGCTGTTAAGAGGAATAAAAAAATAGAATTATGATGAATGCAAGGAAATAAGTTATGGAATATTCACAGCCAAGGATCAGGTTTAAACATAAATTGAAAAGAATCTGAAAAAGGAGAATATATATCGAGAAAAGCATGCATCAGTATCAGAATAAATCAATATCAGGATATAATAAAATAAAAATAAAAAAGAAATAGAAAGACAAAAAATCCAACATGAAATGAAAAGGATATTATATATGTAGTTAATCATAAGAAAAGTTAGGCAAGCAACATTTGTACAAATCATAAATCAAAGACGAT
The DNA here is from genome assembly GCF_008632895.1 of Mastomys coucha. Lineage (NCBI taxonomy): Eukaryota > Metazoa > Chordata > Mammalia > Rodentia > Muridae > Mastomys > Mastomys coucha. The sequence goes on from NW_022196898.1 coordinate 83,914,107, forward strand.
CGAAGTCATAATTTCTAGGTATCAACAAGCACAATGATTGCAAATGTGGAATGGTGAAACATAATTTTCTTTACAGTCAACATACTTCCTCGTGAACATACTAATCACTGAGAGAGAAAGATGATCTTAAGAGCAACAAGAGAAAAAGTAGGTTCTCCATCAAAACTGCACAATCACAATAGATCATTTCCACACCATTGAAGCCACTTATGTTTTCAATAATTTATATATTTTCCACTATTTCATATCCAGCTAAACTATCATACAAATAAAATCATTTTCAGAAGAAAAAACGAGGAGGTAAAAAAGAATATTTAAAAACACTAGGAAGGAGTTCAAGACAAAATTTGAGCACAGAATAAAAACGAGTAAAGTAAAAAGGAAGAGGTATGAATAACTATGAATTTCAATAATCTGCATGTATTTATACATTATCAACTAAAGAACTATAATCGCATTGTAACAACAAGTGTTGTTTTCATTAGGTAAGACAGAATGCAAGTTGAACAATGATAAGCTCTTCTGTTGCTTGAGCGATAGTTTAGATTTCTCTTTATGGCAATGTTTAGAGTATAAACAAGTTAAAGAGTGGAAATAAAATGCATAACTGCATTAACCAATATGAAAGAAAATGAAGATAAAAATAAAACTTGGTTAATGTAAAATAAATTAAAATAAGATGGCGTATTATTAGATGGTAAACAGGAAGTACAAAAATATAATATGCATAAATTATCATATGACATTGTAATAAATATATAATAAAGCAATGTATAAATTATAAATATAATAAATCAATAATAAAAGTGAATGTTACACTATAAAGGGAAAGCTTAGAAACTAAAAGCAGAAAAGAAGGATACAAAAACATAAATAAAATTCTAAAAATAAATTAAGGAAGCAAAACTAACAGTTTACAAAAGAAATATATTTTATCTAAGGTTTTTTCTTTTTTTTACCTTGTAGCTTGCATATTTATTGAACAAATCCTACTAAAATAGCTAAAATGCATTGGGTACTTATGAGAAGAGCACGTTACAAAAGCCTGCTGTTTTGGCAGCGCACACTGCAATTCTACATAAATGCCACAAATGCACAATACTTGTTTCCTTGCTTTATGTACATGCTGATATATCTACCCTAACAGAGGTGGGGGTAGGGAGAATGCACAAGAAACTCAGGCCAGAGGGGAAGCGAGAGAGAACCAAGAGAGACAGTGCATGGGTCATTGGTGTTTAACAGTCAGAAGCGCAAACAGTTCAGAACAAGGCCTGCCCTGTCAAAGGAAGAGCTAAAGACGTTATATAAAAATTAAGGTGGGCTTTTAGTCTGGCTAACACAACAACATTCCGTGAGGAGATGGCATTGTCAGATTTTATTTTTGTTTATCCATTTCATTGGGAGCAAGGACAAAAGTGTAAAATCTACACCTTGCTTATCAAAACTGACAAAAAATGTGTTTTGCCTTTCATCATCATCACCACCACCACCACCACCACCACCACCACCACCACTACCACCACCACCATCACTATCATAAATCATCATCTTTATCATCACTATTTTGTAAAGACATTTTTCCAATTTCAACTTTGGGAAAGGGATAATTTTCAAATTCCTACTCAAATGCCAGTACTTTGGATTTTTTTCCCCACATGGCACTTATTAAAAGAGTGGATTTTCATCCTCCCCCCCCAATATCTAGTCAAACAAAAAGAATCCAAAGAGATAACTTCTAGGGGTGGGGTTAAAAAAGAGAGAGAGATAACCTCTAAATGCCTGGAAAAAAATTATTGCTTTTCTTTTTCTAAGTCAGGCAGGTGAGGCCGCAGAAAGGAAGAGATCTGGTAGGTCAATTACAGTTTTGTGATTGCTCCTGCTACCATGACTGCACATCCGCCAGGGCCAGTCACGAGAGGACAGTCTCTCACATTCTTGGTAGCATCCGCTCAACCAACAACACTGAAGAAGAAACACTGAAGACACAAGGAAAATAAGTCAGTCCAGTCTAGAGAAGAACATTCCAGGAAACAGAGTACCAACACCTTCTTAGAACATGGAAATAAAAAACAACTCCACCAGAGCTACCTCGCCAAGGAGCATGTTGAAAGTCCAAAATAGCACCATTCATCAGTGTCTCAGGCCCTGTGGCAGCGTCTCAGTCACTTACCACAAGGAAACAATGAGTTTCGAACTACTTCTATACATCAAAAGAGTACATGGGTAAAATATAGATATACAGACAATCGATGAACATAAACTACTAGCTTGTTACATCTAAATGAAAAAAACAAAACAAAACAAAACAAAACAAAAAACAAAAAAAAACGTAGGGGACTCTCGACCTCTGCAAGAAGCAGTCGGGAGCTGTGTGATGAAAGGCAGGAGCGCAGTAGGAGTTTTGAGTTGTGGAAGACATTGTTGTAGAAAACCAGGCCTGAAGGCCCACCCACCTGTAGGGGTTGTAAACATGGATTCACAGTGTGAAATTCTGAGCGTTTTCACTTGAGTCAGAATGATTAAAAACTGGTTTGATGAAACTTATTTGTCCACTGTAAATACATTCTCTAAAGCCAGGCTTAGAATCCCATAGTTTCTTCTTATAGTTGATGATTTACACAGAAAAAAAAATCCCATATATGATACCAAAACCTCATCAAAACCCCATACACCATATGCAATACAAATGGAGGTGGGATGGTTAAAAAGGGTGGAGGTAACTGATGTCTGGGGAGCAGAGTTCACGGCTGCCCTGCGGAGGCAGCGAGGCCCCGCTGCTCTCCGTCGTCTTCTTGCAGTTCACTTCCTTAGGCACAGGAAGTCTTTCTTCCCTTAGAAAGACCTCCCGCCATTTCCTTGGGTGGAAATGGTTCTTGGCTGACCCAGACCAAGAGTTCCGGGTAGTAAACCACACTGCAGCTAGCTCCCTAAAGCAGCCGGGTATCTGAGAGAGGGGCAGGGCCAAGGCGCTGGGCAGCTATACAATGAATGATTCAGATAATACGAGCTGATGGGTTCTGCTGGTGGGAGGAGGTAGAAGGAGCTATCTAAGGTATTTTTATCACCTATATTAGGAAAGAAAGAGAACCCAACAGAAATATAGAACAATGCAAATGTACAGAAACAGCTATTAACCACACAATTGAAAAGTAGCATACCAAAATAAGGCAGCAGTGAATCCTAACACAGTGGAGATTTCAGCCTCTCTGATATCAGAAAAACTGGAATGGGAAAAACAAATGGATATAGTTAAATACTTATATAGATATATGTTCATGCTGAGAACATGTAAAACAAAAAAGTGAATAAAATATCCAGCCATAAAATATCTTTAATATTAATATATATCAGCAATAAATTATCTAGGTAAGCCAATCTACCTTTTATTGGTTTTTTTTTGTTTATTTACATTTCAAATGTTGCCCTCCTTTCTGGTTTCCCCTCCACAAGCCCCCCATCCCATCCCCCCTTTGCCTCTATGAGGGTGCTTCGCTACCCACCCACCCATTCCTGCCTCACCAGACTAGCATCCCCTTATGCTGGGATATCAAACCTCCACAGAACCAAAAGCTTCCCCCCCCCATTGATGCCAGATAAGGCAATCCTCTGCTACATATGTAGCTGGAGCCATGGGTCCCTCCAGGTGAACTCTTTGGTTGGCAGTTTAGTACCTGGGAGTTTTGGGTGGTTTGGTTAGTTGATATTGTTATTCTTCCTATTGCAACCCCCTTCAGTTCCTTCACTCCTTCCCCTAACTCTTCCATTGGGTTTCCCAAGCTCAGACTGATGGTTGGCTGTGAGTATCTACATCTGTATTGGTCAGGTACTGGCAGAACCAATCTACTTTTATATGTCTCTATTGTACTACTTCTATAGTATAAAGAGCAAAATAGCTGAATACTAAACATCTAACAAAATTCAATGCTTTGTAGATGAAACATAAAGGAGCAAGTTTAGTGAATTGGATAGGCACTATCTACCAGTACATTGGGCTGTCCTGGAGAGAAGGGAACTTAGCAAGGAAGGTGGGTGCAGGCCAGACTTTGGTCCATGGTGAGTGTGTAGGCAAAGAATACATACCTGGGAACAGCCTCGGAGAACTGGTTCAGTTTATTGGGAAAAACAAAGGCAATTTAAACCTTTGGGGTGTCAGTAGGGGCTACTGGGGAGAGTGTACATCATTGACCAGGACCAGGGTGTCTCATTAGCATGAGGAGGAATTCTAGGTGCTGCTGGATATGACCTTATAAGGGGAAAGGAAGTTTAACTTGGACCATGGCTTTGACTACAAGGCTCCCAGAGTTCATCCCAGAATCAAGGCTTTAACCTCAGAGTTTACTGAAGATTGGGCTGAGATTTTTGACTAGAGAAGTCCAAGATTCCATTGTGAGATCAATTCTAACTCCAGCCCAAGCTGTTTTAAAACGTTCAGCGTTTATCTGTGGTTAAGGCTCCATCCACTAGCCTTGCTATTAGCCTGTGGCCCAGTTTGTGGCCCTTTTTTTTTTTCACCTAGACAAGAGCAAATCACCTCACTTTTGCAACATGAGAATCAACCCAAGCTTCACCAGTTTCCACACTGAAGTTGCTGCACACAACCATCTGAGAAAACTCACATAACACAGTAACCCAAATAGAGTTGGAAGATGTTAAAGCTGGAAGAGAAATTCACTTCAGCAAAATGCTTAAAAAAAACAGTAAAACACAAAAAATATGACACAACTGCCCACTATGACCCATCCCCAGTATTTTACGTCTCCTATAATGGAACCGCAAAATTATGTGGACTGGTTTTTTTTTAAGATTTAATTAGCACAGAAAACTCAAACAAACACATGCACAAATTCCAGAAAATTATCCAATATTTCTGTACAAGAAAGGTTCCAACATAAATAAAAGAGTATATTGAAAGAGAAAGTGCAAAGTATGGAGGAAAAAATCATCAGGGAAATATAAATATTGAGAAAAATAGAACTAACATTAGTGAAAGAAGTGATCAAAGTTAAAAAAATAAACTTCAGAAAGCATCAACAGATGAGATCTTATAGAAGAATGAATTATAGAAATCAAGAAAAAAGTTAAAATAATATAATAAATATATAATAAAAAAAATAAGAAACAGCCAATATTGTCAAGAAGTCTGGAATATATTCAAGAGGCAAAAATGGGGATTCATGGAGCAGAAAGAAAAACAGATGAAGTCAAAGGGAATAGACAGCCTATTCAGTTAAATTAGAGAAAATCTTCCCAAACCTGAAGAATTAGATATCCAACTACAAGAGGCATTTGTAATTCCAAATATATGTTAAAAGAGAAAAGCTCTACATGAGTCATCATAGTCATGTTGTAAATAATACAAAGTAAAGAAACAATACTAAAAGATTTGCAAATGGGTGGAACTAGAAAAAAATTGTTACAAGTGAAGTAACCAAAACAACAAATATCATATGTTTTTTCTTACATGCACGTGTTAGCTTTTAAGCTTTCAATATGTGGGCTACAAGTCAAATAGCGACAGAGAATGAGTACCTAGTAAGAGACAAGAGCAGAGGACAGGATCTACCAAGAAAGCAAAAATACAGTACAGTTTTATGGAGAAAAAAGGGGGGATATAGAATAAGATTAAGTAGGTAAGAGGGTGTGAGAGAAGGGCAAAAGGTGAATATGGGGAAGATAATTAACATTAATGTCCAATACTAAAAAAAAAAATGTGGAAACCTAGTACTGTAAAAACTTCCTAAAATATATATGTACATGAAAGGAATATAAATGGAGTCACCAAATACTAGTAGAGATAATGCCACAATTATATATCTTAAGCCACCAAGTAAAACTTCCAGTGACAAGACTTGAGTTATTGAGTTATTGGCCAAAGAGTGCTTCATGGATTCCTCCCCACCCCCAAATATCAAAGACTATTGCCAAGGCTATTGTTAGCTCTCCACCATGTGGTGGTAAAGCCTGTTGCTGAATTCAGGCAACATTTACTTATATCATTGAACACAAAAAAAGTTAAGCTGATACTAACCTAGAAGCTGCATCTTTACTGACTAGCATTCATAGCACTGGAAGGTGGTTTTCACACTACCAGAGGAAAGTGGCAATCATCAATATCATCCAGCTACAAATCTTACATCCTAAACAATGATCTGCCTGCAGGATTTATAGGTACAATAGTGGCACAAATGTTATGGGATTAACCACAACCTTTAAAAAAAAATAAGGCCTGCTTCACTGGATCCCTATTGACACTGCTAGAGTGACCAAGAATCTGAGACTAGTAGACCATGAGACTAGGGGAAATCCTAAAGCTATTATTCTGCTAAAGGATCATAGAAACGAAATGACTCCTCATGACATAGTGCTATACCTATATGTCAGTGCCTCACTTGGCCAGCAGAGATTCATCTTCTTACAGTAGATAGACATTAACAGAAACTCACAAATGGATAATGGGCAGAGAGTGAGAGACTTTGAAACACTCTGTCTTCATCAAGCCTCTCCCCTGAAAGTTCAGGGATTTATATAGAAGAGGATTTGGAAAGGATTGTAAGAACCAGAGGAGATGGGTGACTCCAAGGTTTAATGTCCTCTAGACACCATAAGACTCATGTACAAACTCTTGAGTTTTGCCTATTTGTATTGATTTTTCATTTTTATTGGGTTTCATTTCTTGTTTTCTTAATGGACAAGAAAAAATATCAACTTACTTAAAAATATGAATATTATAATAATCCCAAACTGTTCATCAGCACTCTAAAAATAGTGAAATTATACATTTCTTTTCTTTTCTTTTCTTTTTCGAGACAGGGTTTCTCTGTATAGCCCTAGCTGTCCTGGAACTCACTCTGTAGACCAGGCTGGCCTTGAACTCAAAAATCCTCCTGCCTCTGCCTCCCAAGAGCTGGGGTTAAAGGTGTGTACCACCACTGCTGAGCTGAAATTATACATTTCAAATTCCAAATGTAAATAGCTGTGAACCAAGAATGCTATACCTTCTTTCTCATTTTTTTTTTTAATGCAGGCACTCAGAACTATAAAGTTCCCACTTAGAACTGCTGTTATTATATACCATGGGCTTTATTTTCATTTTAATTTATTGCCAGTACTTCTCAAATTACTCCAAATAGTACATCTAGAAGAGGTACTCTCAAACCCTTTTATAAACTAGTATTCTTCTAACATCAAAGCCAATTAGAGATGCAACAACAAAGAGAGAAGTATTGACCAATATCCCTGGGGAACATAGATGTAAAAGTTCTCAATAAAATATTTGCAAACCAAGTACAAGCACTATATTGGTATGCTTTCTATTGCTCTGATGACCGCATGATCAAAATCAATTTGGGGAGGAAAGGCTTTCTTTGGCTTACACATTCTGCTCAGAGTCCATGACTGAGAGAAGTCAAGACTAGAACTCAAACAGGGTGGGACCTGAAGCAGAAGTATGGAGTAATACTGACTACTAGATTGCTCCTGAGGCTCAATATTAGCTACCTATTTTTCGTATTCCCCAGGACCCCTACCTAAGGCTGGGCCTTTCCACCAATCATTCTTCAACAAAATGCTCCATAAATTTCCCTTTAGCTTAATCTGATGAAGATGTTTTCCTTGTTGAGTTTCCCTTGTCCAGATTGCCCTAGTTTGTATCAAGTTGCCCAAAACAAAAGAAATCAGAACAGGTATACATCAAAGGTATCATCCTCTGAAATCACGTCCTTTTAACCTGGAGATGTGGGGATGGTTTAAATACTGAGGTTGATAAATGTCATTAATCATATAAGTGGACTTAAGACAAAAATCATATGATCATCTCAATAGATGAAGAAAGGCCTTTGACATCTAACATGACTTCAGGATAAAAGTCCTTGAAACATATCTCAAGGTCATAAAAGCTGTGTTCGATAAATTTACAGCCAACAATATCCTAAATGGAGAAAAATTAAGAGTGGTGTTGAAACTCAAATATTTCTAGCAGAGTGTTATCAGTTCGGTCAGGCTGAAAAGTGATTTGGAATGGCAAATAAAGCTGAAGATGTGCATAGCTTTCATCACAGTGGTTCTTTTCAGGTTCTTTTCAGTATCTTCTATACACACGATTATCCAAAGAAGAGTTCATAAACCACATTATTTTTAATAGCTGTATAAATAAATAACACAAAAGAAAATTAAAATCCATTAATGGGTCATAAGATAAAACCTATATAAAATTTCAGTGAGAGGGCTAAAAACAAACATAGTAACATGAATAAATCTTAAAAGCAATGTTCAAAATGCAATCACTAAAGAATGTATACAGTATAGTAGCATTTGTATAATTTTTAAAACATGCAAAATAGGACTGCATATATTTATGTAATTCATACATATGTATTAGAAATATAAAGTGTACTGAAGAGTGATACCAAATTCAAAGTAATTTAATAGCGGAGAGTTCTCTGGAAGATTCAATAGCATCCACAATCACTTTTTTCCATGTTCAGTATGGAAGCATGGGTGCTTGCTTTATTTTTTATGATACCTTTTTGTCCTCCTGAACTCATCTCTTCTAAAAGGAGAAAGCAGATTTTACAGTGTATGTCTGCATAAACCTGCTTATAAAGGCAGAACCACTCTGCTGTTAAGTATACCACAGTATTGCCTAAACTTTACATTTTCCCTCTTCATTCAAAGGCTATTCTTTCTTTCTTCTCCTATGAAATTAACTCTAGTTGTTAGATACATGTAAAGTATGATTGGAAATAGAACTTCATGCTTTGAAATTACAAAATACCTTTCCTTTCAAATGTTTGATATATTAAAATGCAATAGCTATTCTTTATTTTTGTATTCCTGCTTTGAGTGTCTTTTAAATAAAAAGGTAAATGATTTGATCCATTCACATTTGCCTCTTGGAGGATAGATATGAGGACCTCCGCACATTCTAAATATATAATATGTGTATTATGTAAAACGATATGCTATTTGCATGTAACTTAACTCCACCCATGCCTTATACTTCAAACCATGTCTAGTTCACTTGTGTCTCTGGAGTAACACACAGGACAGTGCTAAGACAGAGAAATGCAAAGAAACACAGGTAGAGTTTAGAGCTATACCCAGGCCCACAGTCAGAAGCCAGACCACATTTATCCATATGTCTAAGGACAGAGAACACCGTGCTTGACACCACCATTACATTAAAATGTGCTTGGAAACAGAATGACCTTTTCCAATTTCCTTTAATACAATTTGTAATTGAAGCTGAACAGTGTTTTGTGTCAAAAGATTCAAGCAATTTGATTCAGAGCAACCAAATACAAATAATATACTTAATTATGCATATATACTGCTTGAGCTTTTAGAGAAGGAATATGATATTGTTTCCTCATAGTAGTGTGGAGATTAAAAGTAAATTCATGCACAAATTTTTTTTCAACAGCTAGGTATATATGGAGAAATACCTGATCATTATGGGCAAACAAACATATGCATTCTTTTTTCCCCTTGGGGAAAAGTAGACATGAAGAGTTGAATGACTCTGAGCTGGAGCCAAGATCTGCAAATACAGTGTATAGTAACTATCAACTTTCTACTAAGCTTTTTTATTCTTTGCATTTGTAGTTTCTCAACCCTAAGCATGTATATCAATATTTTCATGAGCAGCTCTTCTAATAGTCTTGTGAACTAGTCAGTCAGATCAATCCTGCCTTACTTTCAATCTCAGTACATTTGTTTTAGAACAACAAGAGAATGATAGGGCTCCAGAATGAATTTTCTTTGATTTTAAGTAGAAACTATACTACATTAGTAATGTTAGGAAAAGAAGAGGGATGAGTGATGGATGTGAGGGATTAATGATAGTTTGGCTCACAGCTTCAGAGTGCTCATTCCGTGATCGCCTGGTCCCATGAGCTTCTGCAAATCACTGTGGAGACACTAGTGGGTTTAGGGGTAATGTCTGCCTCTTTGCAGACAGAATGCAGAATGTGTGACAGAGAAAAGGCCAAGACAACATAATCCTCCAGAACGTGCACCAAGCGTTATACTTCCTCTAAATAGACACCACCTTCCCAAGTTTCTAAAACCTCCCAAAATACCCCCACAATCTGAGAGTGAAGCATGGAACAAGTGGACAAACTGAGGAATATTTTATATTCAAATCGTAAAGATCCTCTCCCAGATTCTCATGGCTATTCTGTGATACAAAACGAGTCTCTATTAAACTTAATGGTTCTAATATTAGTCAAACATTTATACCCAAACCTGCTCATGACCCAAGGCAAAACTGTATCCGTGAGCAGTTCTACAAATAGGAAAAAAAAATTAAACACTGTGACCATTTAGTTAACACAATAAATGCCCCCACTCTAAAAGGAAGGGATGGGTTAATAGCAGTGACTAATAGATCTAGCTTGAAACCAAACCCAGCAACATAAACAGTGAATCCTGAATGTACAGGTCTCACACCAAGCACATACGGTGGCTTGGACGGCCCGACCCTGTGACCTTTGTATTTGTAGCCTCTTTTGGACCCAGTCCACCCCTTGTCTGAAGCTTTACTTGTCAGCACCCTATGTTGCTGGCATTTCTAACATCCTTAGGTTTCTATTGCACTTTAGGGTTCAGTCTTGCTTCTGTTTCTGTTGTTGTTTGTTTGTTTTTAATAAGATTTATTTTATTTGTGTAGTGTGTGTGTGTGTGTGTGAGAGAGAGAGAATTTGCCACACACATGTGAGCAGGATGCATTATGAGAGCAGAGGGGTTACATGCCCTGGAGCTGGAGTTGCAGGCTGTTGTGAACCTCCTGATGGGGCTGCTGAGACTGAAATTCAGGTCCTCTGGAAGAGTAATGCACTTACTTAACCACTGATCCTCCTCTTCAGCCCAAGATTTACTCTTAACAGCTTCATGCACTCACCACCTGCAGAAATCCTGACACTGTTACATGCTGCCTGGCCTCTTAGGTGTTCCTAGAGGAGAAGCCTGCTTGACTCCCTAATTTCAACATTCTGCATAACTAGGAACTCATTATCATGTGGACAATATGAAAGTCTGATGCCAGCTATCCTACCATGGGAGCAGCAGACTTTGAATACCTACATGGCTGAAGCCAGTGAAACACTTCCCTAAGCAGCTCTGTGAATGTAGGATGCCCTGGAGTTCTTTTCTCAAAAAAAAAAAAAAAAAAAAAAAAAAAAAAGTCCTTCAACTGAGTTAAAAACGTTTCTATCCTTTATGCTATGAAGGCTGGATGTCTGCATCAGTTTCAGAGGAGTCAGCAAGGTTTCCTTCTTGTTTCAGCGCAAAGTAATTGCTTTTCTTATTTTAAAAACAAAACACCTTTTATCCGTGTGTGTGTGTATGTGTGTGTGTGTGTGTGTGTGTGTGTGTGTGTGTGTGTATGTGTGTGGTTGTGTGTGTCCCATGGTGGAAGCCAGAGGATAAATCTGTGGACCTATTTCCTTCCTGTCACCTTTTTGTAAAATCTGGCCATTGAACTCAGGCCATCAAGGATCACAGCAAGCTTTCAGCAGCTGAGCCATCTTGCCAGCCCCTTGGTTTCTTTGACTGCCACTAATGCGTTTAACAATCACATCTTCCTGGTCCACAACTTTGAACATTACCCTTTTCTGGCCCCATCACTTATTTTTTAAAAATCCTTTCTACTCTTCATTTTGCTCTTACTTCTCAGACCATGCTCCCACCTCAGTGATGTGCTCACTGGACCTTCCTCTGCTGAAGTGACTAGTCTCTTACTTTAAAATTCAACTGCACTCAAATTCTCAGGTCACAGATAAATAATTGACCAGAGTATAACATAGAGGCCTTAGGTTCAATTCCCAGCTACACATTCATGTCTAATTCCTCATGAACCTGGCTTCTACTGTCTATATCACTACTACTAGTGATCTTATGAACACTCACAGAAATGCCCATTAAGCTTTCAGCATTTTAGGGCTTTTTCTATCCAGAGTTTCCAAATTCTGCCTAGAGAGTATGGAGAGATGGCTCAGCAGTTAAGAATAATTGCTGTTCTTGCAGAAGATCCAAGTTCAGTCCTTAGAATCCATATTTGTTGGCCCACAACTACCTGTAACTCCAGCTCCAGAGTCGTGGATGGCCTCTTATTGCTTCCACAGACACACACACACAGACTATACACACAGGCGCATAAACACAAATAAAATATAAAAATAAATCTTTCAGAACAATTTTCAATGAAAATGAGTTTCAAAGGCTCATTAACCACGTGGTCAGGCTTAGTCACTGCAACCCTGACTCGTGCCTTCTTGTGGTTGTCACAGAAGGCCCAAGGAAACAACCTGGAAGATGTTTGGGCTCAAGGTTTCTGAGGGCTCGGTTCACTGCTGTCTGGCACCAAGCATTTACGCAAAGTGCATAATTGTGGAAGTGTATGTAAAGTTGGTTGATTGTGGAAGTATATGTGAAGTTGGTTCTAAACCTCATGACAGGTGAAAAGGAGAGAGGGCAGCAGAAAGGAACCCGGGATAAAAGGCATCTTTAAGGAGGGACTTCTGGAATCAATTTCTTCCTCCTCTTCTTTTGAGCATCACAGAGCGGGAAGAAAGTGAACAACGAATGGCAGTGGCCAATCTCACAGGTTTTGTGGTGTTGATTTTGACATCTTAAAGAACCAACCTGCTTGCTGGTATTAGGTACAAGTCACATGCATTTACATTGATATGTTAGCCAACATGTTCATTAGATTACTCTGATGTGTCTATTGTATGTGTAATGAGAACAGGAGGTTAAGGGAATATTTGGTGCATATATGTGACTGTAAGTGTCTTACATGTACTTTTTAATCTCCAGGGCAATATAATGTATATCATTAATTGCATCCCTCAGATTAAGAAACCAAGACTAATAAAGATTAATTAGTCTGTCAGAAGTCACATATCCAAACATTTGCCAAAAGACACAGCTAATATAAGAGGCTGATTTTATATCAACTTATTTAACTCTATTGGTGAGTATTGTGTCCTGGCTATAAAACTCTGACATCAGAAAGCCAAGAGCTTTATTCATAAAAGACCTCAATTTATGCTATAATCCTGTATTTACTACCTACCTATAGAACCATGGGGCAAGACACAACCATTCAGAGCCTTGGTTTACTTGTGCCTATAACGGAAAACTGAAGACACTCTTAGTGTTCCTCCAACGTCCTTCTCACCATCCAGAACACCAGTCCCTCGTGTATTGTAAAGGTGAGTGACAGTGTTCCTTTTCCTCACAAAACTGTGTCCAGCATGCTGCAAACAGACATCTCCATATGCCTCCAGAGATCTTGACCAATGGCCCATGGAAGCTGTAAAGCCAGATCAATATGACAAGGGCACACAGCATTGCACTTTATGCTCCTGTGGGATGAGAGGGGAGCTAAAAATCACCTGAGACTACCTTCTTGATCAGCTTCTTCGTCTTGTTCATCCCTGATTTCCTTAGATCCCCAGCTGTCATTTGAAAAGAAGTTCTATCCAAAGACTCTCCTAAGAGAGAAACAGTCACTCAAACATTAAGAATAAAATAAGGCAAATACCCATGAATCATTTTATTAATTATAGAGGATTATGAAACATTGATATTGATCTCATGCAAAATTGTGAAACAAATAAGGGTTAGCATTTTTATTTCCCCCCTAGAATATCATAACTTACTATCTTATAGGTGCCTAAAACATTTGTGTTGTATTATCTGTCCTGCATATCAGAAATTTTGCATACTTTTCTGTCTGGGCCATAAGGCTGTTTTTCTATATTCTTACATAACAGTGCATCCCAGGAACTACAAAGTAGAAACTGGACACAGACAGCTGTCCTTGGTAGTGGGCTTCTGGGTGATTGTATTTTAAAGATTAACAGATACTTGACATTTTCATTAATATCTTCAAAATAATTTTTCAAATTACATTGTTCAAATTTTAAAAATTTAAAGTAACACTTTCATAGATGTAGTTGTTGTTTTATATATGTACCATCAAGACATCACAGTGGCAGTTCAACTTACTCAGAGCAAAAGGGCTGCTGGAGAAATTAACTGCAAAACTAGTCCTTATATGTGACACCAGTCATCTAAAGTAGAACTTTCCTGACAAGAAAAATACCCCTACTTTGTTTTCCATTTTTTTTTTTTTTGAGACAGGGTTTCTCTAAGTAACCCTGGCTGTCCTGGAACTCACTCTGTAGACCAGGCTGGCCTCAAACTCAGAAATCCACCTGCCTCTGCCTCCCAAGTGCTGGGATTAAAGGTGTGCGCCACCATGGCCCAGCATTGTTTTCCAGTTTTTTAAAACAATGCAAGTAGGTGTCCTGATTTACACTGTACCACTGATGCAGGTAGGTGTTGAGTGGTTGGTGGGGAAGAGGGATTAAGACACAGGAGCCAGTTGACACCCTTTCTCCTTCATAAGAAAGGCCCCTGCTTTCTTCCCCAGTGCTGCTCCCTCCCGCGTCCTGCTCTGTCTTCTGGTGAGCCTCTCTCAGAATCCATTCTCAAGTTATATTGTTTGGGCACAGGGGCTTTCATACTTTTGGTTAAACACAGTCCTCCTTTAGCAACAAAGGAAGGAGGCCACGTATTCCTTGAAAGGGAGAGAGGGGGCAAGTTCACAGACTTCGAGAGATTCTAAGAAGACATACGTGTGAATCTTATGGATGTGGAAAATGGTCTCTGGAAAGTAAATGACTTCTGGGAAACTTTCCGGTGACTTTATGCATGTTCCTATTACCTCTCAGCCTCTGGGTTGCTGCCATTCAGTTTGATACTGGATAGTTCACGGTGTCTGCTACTGTAAGGAAAAATTAAAGCTTTAAACCTGTGCTGACTAAGAAGAAAAGTTATGGGCCTAAGAATCCATCACAAACTGGCCACATAGGCCTGGGAAAGAGCAAACAAGTTATTAGATATCATAAGAGCTGGCAGGTCAAGAAGACATAAAACTATAAACATAGAGGAAAACATGTCTAGGCAAACGAGGACATGTCCAAGGCCTAGGCCTGCAAAGACGTGCCTGGCAGACACTAAATAATGGACCATCTGGTCCTCTCAGATATGGTTTAAGGTCAGATGCTCTGTTGACTCAGATTAACACCAACCTTAGGAATTTTCCACTCTGTTCTGCACGTAATAGTTAATGTTTGAACTAGCCAATCATGTATGACCACACTGATCCCTTTGTTCCCTCAGACTTTTTTCCTATAAAAACCCCTAACTTTCAAGCCTCGTGGTCGGCTCCACTATCTCCTGCGTGAGATAGGTGTGGTGCTGAACCAGGGCGTCCTGAAATGAAAATATACCTCTTGTAATTACATCAAGATGTGGTCTCTTGTGATTCCTTGGGTGTACGTCCTCCCGAGATTTGAGTGGGGGTCTCCCCCAGGGGTCTTTCACTGCCTCTACCCAAAATTCCTCACAGACTTCACAGAAGAAAATGCTGATACTCTAGTTTTCTATTGTAATTATCATTTAGTGGGACTTTGTGTTTTAACGCCAGTTTATGGTTCATGGGGCAGTTGAGAGGAAGGGACAGAGCCATCCTGTAGACTCCTGTTCATCCACATGAACATTCTCCCCGCTGGTAATATCCTTCAGCAGAGAGCACAGGGGCTCATAGACCCGTTCACAAACATAACTTTACCATCACTCTATATACTACCATGCACTTCTGTTTATAGTCTGTGGGTTTGGGCAGATGTGTAATCCCAGGCACTCAAAATTGTTCCACACAGATTTTTCACTAACTTAAGAATTCCCTCCCATTCATCTAGAACTACACTCTCCTTGTTATCTCCTGGAAGCTATTACTTATTCTACAGTTAACATAGGCTGTGGTTTGGAGGTAGAGCCCTTCCTTCAAGAGTCTCATATGCTGGAAGCCTAGTAGGAAGTATGGTGGTGCTAGGAGATTCTAGAATCTCTAAGAGAAGAAGCCTAGTGCCCGGTAATTAGGTCAGGAAAGGGCACTTCCTTTAAAAAGAGATCAATAGCCGGGCGGTGGTGGCGCACGCCTT
>NW_022196898.1:83930132-83936384 GCF_008632895.1 Mastomys coucha
GGATCCCTAGTTAGTTCCAGAGAATGGGCTATAAAAAAGTAAGCCTGACCTCAGAGTCCCTGGGGCTCTGCTTTCATCAGGTGCCCTCTTCTCTGCGTGACCTGCCAGTCTCATGTTTCCAGTGTCATCTTTTTCAACCTCTAAAACTGTGAGCTAAGTTAGTCTCATTTCTTTGCAAAGTGCTCAGTTCCAGGCATTTTGTTATAGAAGCACATTAATATATACGCTTTTTCATTGTCCAGAAGACCATATAATTGGAATCCTCTAGAATGAATGTTTGCAGATTGTCTTCTTTCACTATGCATTTAATTTCACCGTCCCTCACTTCTTCTAGGGCTTGCCAAATATGCCACTCTCCAGTTGTACCACCTACTGAAGGACACCTTGATTGCCTCCAAGTCTTAGATATTAAAAATAAAATGCCCTTGTTATTCATTATTCTTGTGGTATAGATTGGCTCGGACATGTTCTCCAAAGGCTTGGATAATAAGGCTTGGTTCCTGGTGTGGTATAATTGGGAAGCGGGTTGCACATTCAAAAGTGGGACCTAGTAGGAAGTCTTCTAGCCATTGGTGTCAAAGATTACCATGAGACCATACAGCTTTTCTTTTTTCTTTCCACTTCCTCCAGCCACATGGGAATTGATTTTTTTTTTTTTTTTTGTGCCACATGCTCATGACACAATATGTCACTATAGCACCAAGCCATGGGACCAGTCAGACATAGACTTAAACAGTGAATCCAAGTAAACATTTATCTATTATTAGTTAATCTACAAGATCTTGTTACAGCATTAAAAAGCTAACTATCACACACTGATTTTTCATAACTGAAGTGTGACATCACTTTGGCACAGAACAGTAAAGAGTGATTAAAGTACAGTGGGGTCATAGGGACCTTCGGGGCACACAGTTGGGCCTCAGGAATGTAGTGAATTCAGGAAGCGGGTTACCAGCCATCACCCTTTTCTCTGTTCTTTTCTGACATTGTGAATCCCATTTCATTCTCTCTGGGTAACCCTTCCTCCACTTCTCCCGTCCAGAAGTAGAATAATATGGTGGATGGACATTGTGTAGCTCAACTCTAACCTTCCTTAGAGAAAGACTAAATGTCTTCAGCTTTCTAAAGAAGAAAGCGTAAGGGGAAAGAGGACCTGTGGGCTGCGTCCTGAGCTATACAACTCGAGATGCTCTCCTGTAGAATCATGGGGATGAGTCACATTTGAAATACGTCTGAACAAATAAAACCCTCAGTACACACCTAATCCTTCCCAGGCTGGGGAGAAAGGCCTTGCTCCAAACACCTGGAACAGAGTGTAGTTCCAATTTTAGTCAAAGTATTTCCTGTCTTAGTAATATGTTTTTTTTTCTTTAGTCTAACCATAGAGGAGTTAAAGGGTATGTTGTTTGACTCAAGAATCTCAGGAAATAAAAGTCATTTTTGTGAGAATTGAAAGCAGGAGGGGCGAGGATGGTGAAACCAACTCACATGAAAATCACACAACTCTACCTTGTATGAGATGTGTTGTTTTTTTTTTTTTTCAATGAGGTTTGGTTATTCCCCTTGCCCCAGCCCCCTTTACAAGTCTCTTTCAATCCTGATCCAAAGATGTTCACTGTGCTCCTCTTCTCTATTCTCAGGACAGCTCCCTGGGTGCCTTTACCTGTGCCTACAGCTGTCCCAGAACTCTGGCTATTTGTGAAGAGAGCTGGAGAGTGTGCAGGGACTCACGTGCCCCTGTAGCTATCTTCCCAGAGACCGCTGGATATGTTTACAAGGCTCTCTTGACCAGGTGCATTCAGGTGCAAGGTGACCTATAAGTACTCAGGGTCTCCTGTGGGATTGAGCCAAAGTTCCTATGTTTACGTGTCCTTGCTTTATGCCTCACAGAGTTTATCAGTCAGATTTTCAAATGGTGGGATGAGGCTCATCAGTATTATCTACAGGAATCTACTTAAAGCCAATTGATGACAAGTGAATTAGTGTATCTATAAATCACCTTCATAACAACATCTTGATTAATAATTAACTAAATGCCTGAGTATTCCACACTTGCCAGGTTGACATAGAAGACTAACCATAACAATATAGGAGCAACAAAATTAGATGGGAAAAATATGTTTTGCTAACTAAAACAGTTCCCAAACAGGATAACCACAAAAACTACTTGGCAGTAATCCAGCATAATGAAAAAAACTCATATTAGTAAGTTGACAATGTTAACATTTTAGAAAAGGATATGACTCACAAAAGTGTATTAGTCACACATTCTGTATATATACATGTATCATGTAAATATGTATTCATATTCATAGAAAATATGTTTAAAACTCATAAAGCGAGAAAAGAAATGTGTTTACTTATACCTTAAAAGAACTTTAAAACAAGTTGTTTATTTAACAATTCATTTATTGACAACTTCATACAAGTATTTAATACACACTTATCACTCTTACCCTGTAACTTCTCTGATCTCTCTCAAACTCCCACCCAACCCTTCCCCTTCTTTCTAGTCTCTTTCTTACATTTATATCTTTTTGTCCTGAATTATGATTTGAATCATTTAACTGGGACGAGACGGTCTGTGTGACCGTGGGTTTGCAACTAAGCAGAAGAACCTGGGGAACTCACCAATGCCTCCACAGCTGAAGACAATGACTCCCCGAACTCTGTCCCCAGAGTCAAAGAGTAGCCTGATTATCTGCAAAAGGGGTGTGGCCTCATAAGCCACTCCCACATCTGTGCTTGACTGCTGACAGACCCATTTTTGTGCAGGCCCAGTATAGGCACCAATAGCTGCTGTGAATTTATGATTTGTGGTGGCAGTGGCATGCTCTGCAGATGGCATTGTTTTGTCCTTCTCCTGTTTAACAGCTCTTATATTCTTACCAGCTTTTCTTCCAAAATGTTCCCCAAGCCTCTGGGTTGGATGTTTATGCTTGTTGAGGGCTACCACTTATTCTCAGCACTTGGAGCAGCCATGAGTCTCTGCATTCATAATAGTTCACTAGGTCCATGAAAGATTTCTCTCATTATGACTGAGAATAACATTTGCCTATGGATATAAATATAAATATTAGAAGATAGTTTGAGGCTATGTGAATTGAGCTAAGTATCAGTAGCTAGGTGACCTCCAAAGGCACGTTTTTTTTTTTTTTTTTTACCAGTATGGGTTTTTTTGTTTTTTTGTTTGTTTGTTTTACCAGATCCATACAGTATCAAGGATGGATGCCTCTCTGTGAGTGAGTTGTATACCAATCAGAAGAGGGTTGCTTAACCCTGTAATAGTCATGCCATTTGGTTGGGCACAGCCTTTATGATGATGAAGATGAAGATGATGATGATGATGATGATGATGATGATGATGATGATGATGATGAT
This sequence comes from Mastomys coucha, assembly GCF_008632895.1. Classification (NCBI taxonomy): domain Eukaryota; kingdom Metazoa; phylum Chordata; class Mammalia; order Rodentia; family Muridae; genus Mastomys; species Mastomys coucha. The sequence continues at coordinate 83,933,514 of NW_022196898.1, forward strand.
GATGAAGATTTTGACAGATTGATACTGTAGTTTGTTGGTTCACACTTGGGTAAGACCATTGGTGATATTTTTCAATCCTAGCAGGTTTCAAAGGTTTGGCACTATGAAAGCTAGCCAGCAGGGAGGAAACTTGTAGCTCAGTTCTAGCATGGTTTCTTTGTATCTTGCAAGGACAGTATGTTACAGGCTGCATATGTAAGTAGTCCATACCTGGCATAGGGATATTTTTTGTAAGCCTACCTTCTTGTGAGTGAGTCTTGCCACCCAACTTTTTAAAACTGTAATTTATAAAAAGAGTTTGAAGGAAGAGAACTTGTTTTTGTTTATTTGTTTTTAATCCAACCCTATTGCATATTGTTAATTATTGTCAATTGGTACTCAATCACTGCCTACCTACAGTGGCCCTGGAATGCTGAAGCTGGCACCCTAACTTGGTAGGAGTCTGGAAAGATTATAACAAACAATATTCACAAAAGTAATCTGGTATAGGACCATAAGGTTTCTGAAGAATATGGGCAAATACCAAAAGCCAGTGCCTAATATACATAGTATAGTTACAGAAACTCAAACCATGAAGCAGAGTGGGATCTATACTCATTTTAGAAGTATTCTCCTGTGTGAAATGCAATTAAGACACATTCGTCATCACCTATGTCAACTAGTAGCCTGACGGTCCGGCAGGGTTGAGTAGACTATTTAGAAACCCAAATGGGCACTACTACCTTTTATAAATATTTGGTTTTCCTCTAATTGTGGACATGTGAGAGGATTACATACCATTGCTCTCTATGAACATAGGTGTGATCTAGCTATGAGCTCATGCCAATGAAATGTGAGCGGGGTCATTTATGAGTGCCACTTCTGGCAGACACTCTTGATAGCTGGGGCTCAACCTTGCTTGAGTCTCCTGCTCTCCTGCTGGGTGACTGTAGAAACACCCACTGATTTTGTGCTATTTGATTGTAGCCACTGGGATGGCAAGCCAGCTTACGGAGTATGTGCTCCTGCCCAGTTCTGCAGAAGACTTCAAACGCCTGTTAAGCTATTGGAATCTTCAAATGTTTACTGTACAATATTCTCAAATGTGGCCATGACATGGCAACTGGCTTGGAGAGTAATTAAAAGTGTGAGTGTAAAACCTTACTCAGAATCCTTAGTCAACATCTGTCTGTCTTTCTCTCTTTCTTTTGCATTTATGCTGTTTTACTCTTTTTATTTTTTTGTCACAGAATATTAAAAAACTTAGAGAAAACTTAGAAAGGAGAGGGTAAGAACAAAATAGAGTCCTTTTCTGAATGAAGCAACAGGGTTTCACAAGCAAGGAAATCAGAAGTTAGGACCTCTTGGAACTCAGTGGAGAATGCAGGAAAGGACACCTTGCCTGTGAGAGGTTTGATTAAATCACACTATGGGCTTAGCTCGTGCATATCATTTTATAAAGCTTCCAAAAAGTATATCGACGGAAGTTTTGCTATCTTGAAACAAGCTAAGGACCAGGCCAGAGTAAGAGTTTTCCTTACTCTGCATTCCTGACCACTAACCAGTCTCTTCCCTCCAGAATGGCACAGTCTATTCACATACCTTCCAGAGAGCTGTGTGTCATTGGCTCCCTTAGCTTCAGCCAGGCATAGGTCTTACTTAAACTTCCCTGTGAACTTGATGTCAAGTGCTTCGCTGAGGCCATCTGATTGACCTAGCTTAGGTTTGCAAATTAGGTCAGGGAAGAGTCACATGTCCTTCAATGTCCACTTTTCCCAGAGCACGTCCACATGACAACAGTGGGTGGACAAGCAGCTGAGGATTGCTTGGCAGATGAGACGACTGAACATTAGGCCTAAGGTGACAGTGCTGGCATCACAGATACCCTAAAGCAAATTCAATATAATTTAAACAGCTGGTGATATTCTGTTGGGCTGGACCTCAGCTCCTTCCTAAATAGGAAAAGGGAACACTTGTGGGATAGCTCTGAAGAACCTCAATGCCGCTCACTTCTTCCACATCTCACTGCTGATGTCTAGTCTAAGTTTTCACCATGGGAGAGTTTGGATGTGGCAAACAATAGACAACTTTGTGCATTTGGAAAATAGAAAGAATACCTTGCCCTCCCTTTATGTGCACAAGCAATTACTCTGACAAGGGGAGCGGAGACAAACTTCATGCCGAGAACTGAACTTCCTAACCCCATTCCCTAACCTGAAAGCCTGATCAAACTGTCACGACAAAAGTTAAGTTTTATAAGCTTAAAACATATAAAAATGAAATTTTAGTTGTTTTCCTATTACTCGTTGAAGTGCTTAATTTCTTTTTTTATTCTTTTTTTTAACTTTTATTGCATTATGGTGAGAAAAGTTACATGATTTCAATTTGTCTGAATTTGTTAACATTTAAAAACTTATTTTAAGTAAATAGAATTAAATCACATTCTTGTTTCCCTTTTGTACCCCAAATCCTCCCAGAGACCCCCTTGAAGTGCTTAATTTCAACCATGAAGAAAGACCAGGAAGGTGAATTAAAGCATCATTATAACAGGATTTTCATTCATTCAGAAAACATACTTTAAACACCTACCATGTGCTGAGCTTGCTGCGGGCCCTGGAGGTTTAGTGAGGAATATCTCTAATTTTGAGAAGACAACAGGTAAATGCATGTAGTTCATCCCCATAACACCTGCCCTGCATACACAAGTCAACTCAGTGAAAGTCCTTAAAGATCTCAAAAGTTAACACGACTAAACACAAGCCTCCGTGCACAAAGTATGCTTCATATGATGAGCAACCCATTCCTCAGTAAGCAGTAATGATTGTGTTCCATTTGCTCAGGCCCCCAGATGTTTGCTTGCTTCCTTTTTTTTTTATTTCTTAACTATTTTTT
>NW_022196898.1:83936552-83941959 GCF_008632895.1 Mastomys coucha
AAATCCGCCTGCCTCTGCCTCCCAAGTGCTGGGATTAAAGGCGTGCGCCACCACCGCCCGGCTTCTTAACTATTTTTAAACCTTGAAAATCCTGTGTCCATTTTATGAACAAGTCTGTGAGGTCAACTTTTTAAAACACACGTGGAGTTAGATGGTTTTATTTCCTTCCAACCTGTACAATTCAGACGACCTCCATTCTAGATTGGATTACGAGAAATTCTCTCTAGTGGCCTTTCTACTTTCTCCCTTCTTCTTATCACTACGTTTACATTCATGTCTTCAGTTATGTCATATCACTCTCCTATCAAAGCCATCATGCTAATTAGAATAAATATTGCTTATCCCAATGATCTATAATGCTCTATGTAGTCTGACCTTATATATTCCCAGTGGGGTTTCTAATTCACTTGGTTCAAGCTATCCTGATATCTTTTGACAGCTGCTTAACAAAAAACAAAGCAAAGCAAAACAAAACAAAACAAAACAACAACAACAACAAAAAAAAACCACCCAAAGGAAAAAAAATCAAAAAGAAAATAAAAACTTGAACAAACAGGAATCTCATTCCTTAGAGTCTTTTAGTATGCAATTCCTTTTACCTAGAACTTTTTTGTCTGTGTAGCTGCACAGGTATCTCCATCTTGGTATGTACTTACACATACAATTGCTTTAAAATTTTCTTTTTCTGTCTTCTCTCTCTGCTCCCTTGAATAGAAGTGTCATAAGATCAGAGATTTTAGATTTTGCATGTTATATTTCAAAGGCCTGATACCTATATGCAGTCAATATACTCAGACTAAATATGTGCTGTTCACTGTCCAGGAATTTTAGCAAAATAAAAATTTGCTAATGGGACTCATGGGTAAGAGAGCACTATAGAAACTGACTTCCTGTGACCCAGTGAAAATGAGTCAGGATAAGAACATTATACTCACTTCTAGAAGAAGTGCCGAAGAAGGAGGCTGTAAATTAACAAAGTCACAGGACACAGTGTTAGGGAAAAGGAAAAAAAGCAAGCTGAGCAGAGCTCCAGAGTGGGAATGAGGAGCAAAGGCCTCAAGCAAAAGCAGTCTGTTTACTCCTTTCTGAGTCGTACTATAGACTGATCCTTCGAGAACAGGCTACTCAAATAAGGACCCCTAAATAAAATCAAAAGGGACCTCAAGGTAACAAATACCTACATTTTAATCCAAAAAAGCAGTAATAAAGCAGCAAGGAAAAATGATCTTTTCAACTACTGAATTCAAAGATACTGAATTAGATAAAATTCCAGATGTAGACTTCAGTAAGTTACTAGTAAAAAGGATCAATGGCAAGTTAAAGATAAAACATTATTAACCTGGAAGAAAGAAAAAAAAAATCAGCCAGTAAATTCAAGTTCTAGAAAAAAAAAGTGTGACTAAATTTTATGTATATTTATTTATTTGCTTATTTTATTAAAAATTTACCATATATTCTGATCATGGTTTCTCCTCGCTCAGATCTTCCCCACATTCTCGTATATCTAACTCAAGACTCTCTCTCTCTCTCTCTTTCTCTCTTTAGAAAACAAAAGGCATATATAAAAAAACAAAGAAATCTTAATTTAAAACAAAACACTAAAACATACACTTCAAGACAAATCTCATTAAAATACAAAATTGGAAACCATGTATACAACTAAAAGACCAGTGAGATTAAAAAAAAAAATGCCTAAACAAACAGTATGAGACAAAACACAGCTACAAAAACACCATTAAATTCATTTGTGTAGGTCATCTACTGCTGAGCATGGGGTTGCCCTTAATCATGCCTTATATGCCCTATGAGACTCCATTGGAGAAAACAAATTTTTCTTTTGCAAGTGTTTGTCAATGGGAGAAAATTTCCTGGTTAAGGAAGGGAATTCACTTTCCTTTCTCTTTCCGAGCATCTGGTTTGAACTTGTGTAGGCTTTGTGTGAGCTGCCAAGCTCTCTGTGAGTTGGTAGGTATGTCTGCCAAGCTCTCTGTGAGTTGATAGGTATGTCTGCCAAGCTCTCTGTGAGTTGATAGGTATGCCAGTCTTTCTGTATCCTTGGAGGAGAAGTGGATTGTTTTTAAAGACACAGTTACCTGTTCTTTCCAAGAAACACACCTCACTAACAATGATAACCACAAGTAGAGAGACAAAGGATAGAAGTTAATCTATCAACTGAATGAAAGTCAAAAACAATCAGATACAGCTCTTTTGATATCTGATGAAGCAGATCTCAAGCCAAAATTAATAAGAGGTAAAGAAAAACACTACATATTAATAAAGAGAATAATGCATCTAAAATTATGATAATTGTGAGTTTACTTCATTATTTCACTGTCAGCTTTTTAGCTCACACACACTAAAAAACAAACAAACAAAAGAATTCAGAGTTTTATTGTACCTTAGATTGGATGGGCATAAGAGATAAACACAGAATCTTCCAAACATCAGATGAGGTATATCTCAGTGGTTCAAGAAACCTTCTCTATCACAGACCAAATTGCAGGCCATATATCCAGTATTAACAAATACAAAGAGTCAAAATGATTTCTTGATCTCCTTATAACACAATTGGAAATTAATAACAAGAGAAAACACAGAAACTTCATAAATACTTGGAGACTGGATAATGCATTCTTGAATGATCAGTGAGCCTCTGAAGAAATCAGGGAAGAAACTTAAAAGCTTCTAGAGTCAAATGAAAAGATGAGAACTTACTGGACCCTTTGGGACACAATCCAGGAAATTCTGAAAGCAACCTTTAGAACTATAAATGCTTAAATTAAAACATGAGAGTAATCTTAAATAAATAACCTAATGATGCACTTCTAGTTCTTAGAAAAATAAAAATAATCCAAACCACAAAGCAATGAGTGGCAAGAGATAAAAAAGATCAGGGTTGAAATTATAAAATAAAATAAAAACTAAAAATATAATATATAGAGAATCACTAAAAGAGCTGATTACTTTTTTGGAAAAATAAACAATATTGATAACTCCTGACAAAACTAACCAAACAGAAGATTGAAGACCTAAATTAATATGAGAAATAAAGCTTAGAATATTAAAATAGTTTTTAATCATTAAGAAATATTTTGATGATTTATGTTTCAAATGACTAGAGGGCTAGCAGAAGTAGATACATTCCTAATCATGAACAATTTACTAAAATTAGACCAAGGTAATAACAATTTAAGTTAATAATAAACAACTTAAACTCATAATAAGCAATGACACTGAAATACTAGAGTGGAGATTCAGCTCAGTAGGTAGAATACTTGCCTACTATGCATGAAGCCTAGAGTTTGATTCCCAGCATTATGTATATTAATGAAGGTTACAAATGCCTATAGCCCCAGCTTTTTATGACAGAGACAGGAGGAACAGAAGTTCAAGGTCATCCTCTGCTACATAGTAAGGTTCAGGGCAGCCTGAGATTCCTGAGATACAGGGAGTATACATTCATTTGCTTTATTTCTTTTAATTATCTTTAAGTACCCTAACAAAGAAAAGCCCTGGATGAGATAGATTCACTACCAAAATTCTACCAACTATTCAAGGAAAAGTAACACCGATATTCCTCAAAATGTTCCATTGAATAGGAAGGAAAAGAACACTCCCCAACTCATTCTGTGAAGCCAGCATTACCCTGTTACCCAAACTCCACAATGGCACACAGTGAGAGGAAACATTACCCTACTCATTCTAGGAAGCCAGCATTACCCTGTAGCCCAAACTCGACAATGGCACGCAGTGATAGGAAACTATCCTCCCATTTTGATTTTGAATGTAGAAACAAAACTTCTCAAGAAAATGCTGAGTGACTGAATTTAAAAACACATTAAAGAGATGTAAGTTGTGTTTATTCCAATGAACCAAGGAAATGTCTAGATTCTGAAAAACATGGTATTTTCAAAATAAAATACAGAACACAGTATATTTAATTCATTCATTTCTCTTTTCCTTCTTCCCTTTTCATTTATTTATCTACTATTTATTTATTTATTTATTTACTTACTTACTTACTTAGTTATTTCCTCTGGAACTAACAAAGCACATGTCTTAGGATTTCTATTCCCATGATAAAGCAACAGGACTGAAACCAACTTTCAAAGGGAAGGATTCATTTCTTCTTTTACTTCCTAGTACTACTTTAATCACTGTGGGACCTCAGCATAGGCACTCAAGCAGGGCAGGAACCCGGTGGAGGGACTGAGGGAAATGTGGTGGAGGAGTGCTCTTGACTATTTGTTTCCCATGGCTTCCTAAGTCTGCTTTCTTAAGCACCCAGGATCACCTGAGGTGGTATTACCACCCACAGTGCATTGGGTCCTTATCCATCAATCACTAGTCCAGAAAATGCCCAACAGATATGCCTATGAGCTAGTCCTAGAGATTTTCTCAATTAAGCTTTCCTTCTTTCCATATCACCCTAGCTTGTGTTAAGCTGACAGGAAACACAAAATTATGTGCCAGCATCTAATGTGCACATTAAAAAGTACACGTTGTTTTTCACTGTTTATGATTTTTATCAGTGGAAGAAAATTGTGCAGATCACTTCAATGCTGTGGCTTACAAAACCCCAAATCTGCTCCCCAACATTCCCTCCACGTGATGGTTTGTATATGCTCGGCCAAATGAATGACACTATTAGAAGGTATGGCTCTGTTGGAGTAGGTGTGGCCTTGGTGGAGGAAGTGTCACTGCGGATGCAGGCTTTAAGACCCTCCTCCTAGCTGCCTGAAAGCCAGGATTCTGCTAGTAGCCTTCAGATGAAGATGTAGAACTTTCAGCTCCAGTTGTACCATGCCTGCCTGGACACTGCCATGTTCCTACCCTGATGATAATAGACTGAATGTCTGAACCTGTAAGCCAGCCCCAATTAAATGTTGTCCTTATGAGAGTCGCCTTGGTCATGGTGTCTGTGCACAGCCGTAAAACCGTAACTAAGACATTCCATCAAGCTTCTAATACATTACTCTCTGTGGGAGCAGCACCTTGCACATTGATGCTCGCAAGGATAAGATATCTGTAAGAACTATGCATCAAGACTAAAGGGAACTATCTGACTGAATCCTTTATTCTTCACATTTGTTGATAATTGATCCAGTACTTTGTACAGTTGTTCAAAACATAACTGGTACATGAATTGTTTGTTTATAGAAATGAAGATTAGACGTTCATGTATTAAGACGGATTAAGAATGTTTTTAGTCATTTGGTTGCTCTCCTATATAACACTGAGGTAGCACTTCTGTATTTTAGTACACATTTTACTTTGGAATAAAATAAGTAATGGCTGTATATTAATTTCCTAATGAATACATTTACAAATCCTATCAACTAAAAAAAAAATGATTAGTTCTTTTTCATTTAAAGCCTCATGCAGTCTTTTAAGGTGGTGGTCAACA
>NW_022196898.1:83941969-83957377 GCF_008632895.1 Mastomys coucha
TAAAGATTTATTTATTTTATGTATATGAGTACACACTGCCGCGGTATAGATAGTTGTGAGCCTTCATCTGGTTGTTGGGAATTGACTTTTAGTATCTCTGCTCGCACAGGTCAACCCTGCTTGCTCTGGTCGGCCCCGCTCACTCTGGCCCAAAGATTTATTTATTATTATAAATAAGTACACTGTAACTGTCTTTAGATGCACCAGAAGAGGGCGTCAGATCTCATTACAGATGGTTGTAAGCCTCCATGTGGTTCCTGGGATTTGAACTTCAGAAGAGCAGTCGGTACTCTTACCCATTGAGCCATCTCACCAGCCTGGTAATCAACATTTCTCAATCTTGTAATAATAAGACTTGTCTCTATTTGATACTCTGTCCATAGCAGGGTCTTAGAAAGCTCTGTATTCAGCTGAAGGAGCTTACAGATGGAAGGATGCATATCGCTCTGCAAGCATTTCACAGACAACTTGCCCAGATTATCAATACTAAGAACTAATCTCATGGGCTCATCATGGTTGGGCTGTGAAATGGAATTCCAAACAGGAAAGCTGCTTCCTAGAGATAATTAAACAAAGGAAGGAAAAGCATATTATTTTTCTGTAGTGGATGAAATGTTGCCTTTTATCATTTTTTTTAATTTTACTTTCTCTTTTAAGCAAAGGACATTTCCAAAGTCAGATCTTGAAAACTGAAACTGTCACTTTGAAAATGTGAATTCCAAATGTAAGTTAATCTTTGTCAGTTTGAATATAGTCAAGAACTGTTTGGGGACTCTAACAGGATTCAAGGAGAAGGGAAAAGGAGATCTACAGCATATAGCTGGCCGTCTGAAGGGATGACTGGCTAACAGGGATGGACGCCTTGGCTAGCTGGTTGAGTAGGCCGGGTTTCTGGATCTAGCTATTTCTTAGTTGGCATGGTCTTGTACAGCACTTAAGATGCAACTTTACTTAATATATCTCTGCATTACAGTGCTTAGGGAAACGAATGCACGCACGCGCGCGCGCGCGCGCGCGCGCACACACACACACACACACACACACACACACACACACACACACACGCATGCTCGCGCGCGTGTTCTAAAAGTATCTGATGACAGAAAGATGTGCTGTGCAAAGTGATTACCATTTGTTTTATTCTCCCACACATACCTTAGCTAGGCGCTGTTCTGGACTTGTGGCAGACTGAAGGGTGTGTCTGAAAGGTCTGCCTTCAGTTCCTATCTCTATTATAAAACCTTTCAATGTGTTCGATACTTCCAGCCTCTGATCCTAGTTCCAGGATGCCTTTCCTCTGCCCGGGGGGGGAGCTCCTCTAAAGAACAGTTGCATCTGTTTGCAGCGTGTGTGGGTGAGGGAGTCTTGGCCTTAAATCGGAGTCTCCTCAGATAAGGTTTCCTGGTCTTTCCTGAGGCAGGCCCTTCTCACCCACAGGTCTTGGCGTCTGTCCCTCTCTTCCAGCCATCTGGCCAGGGACCAGCTTCCCAAATCTGCCTTGGCAACTAGCTCTGCTCTAGCCCAGGAGGCTGTTTGCAACCACCCCTAACGGAGGAGATTATAGAGTCCTCTTGGAGATAATTTTATGTTCCCTGAAAATTCCACTGGGCTCAATAGATCTTATTGAAAGCAAGGACCCTACAGGTTGCAAATTTAGCAACAGAAATGTGGCCACCAGGGGCAGCCCTCCCTTTGCCGATCAGATGTGCCCACCCACTCCATCTCTTCCTTTGACTGGCAGACCTTCCTTCTAGCATCTTGTGTTCTAAATTCCTTGAAGCTAACTAGTTATCACGCTCCAGGCCACCAATCTGCTATTAAATTTTATTTATTTTTATTTTTTTCAGACTTGAGTTTCATTTAATCCCTGTGGCCAGAACAGTTCTTCTGGCTCCATCTCCTAGCTTCCTAAACCTTTGTCCCTTCCAAGATAGGGTTTCTTTGTGTAACAGTCCTGGCTGTCCTGGGACTCAGTCTGTAGACCAGACTGGCCTGGAACTCACAGAGATCCTCTTGCCCCTGCCTCCCAGCTGCTGGGACTAAAGGAGTGCACCTTCAGCCGCTTCCTACACCTTTTGGTAGGTCTTTTATTGAGCCCACAGTCCAATTCAGGAAATGGGAAAACCCTGATACCGAAGGAATTTTAAAGTAAAACAGGAAGGACAAGGGTGAGAAATTTATTCAGCTCTCTTAATAATTTCCTTGCAGGTCCTTGGGGTTGTGGTAGGCTAGGGGGAAGGCTGTGCCCAGAAGATATTCTGAAGTTAGACCCTTCTTCAAACCAGAGAGGTTTGAAAGGATCTAACTGGACCAGCATTTCATACTCTGTCCCTTATTTTCCTTCTTATGAGGGATTTGTGAAAAAAACCGCAACAAGCCAAGGCCCTACATGCATCTTGAGAACCGAGTGACTGACTGGAAGGAACGGGAAGACATTTAGTGTCATCTATCGTCACCAGTGACTGTGAACAGGGAAAAGGAGATCTTTCCTGAGTCTTTCTGACTCCTCTTATCTCCTAGGGCGTCCAGGGTCACTGAGCATAGCCAGCCAGGGTCTCATAGGCTCCAGTCTGTTCCCATCCACCTTGGAGAGCCAGCCACCGCGTCCCGCAGCGCCCCAAACACACTTTCGTTTCTTCCCGTGAAGTTGTGCACGCACACTAACCACCCCGCCATCAGTAACCCCCGTCCACCTAGCCCAGGCAGAGCTGCCTCCCCAAGGTAAGCTGTTTACTCGTCGCCTTCCTTGGCGAGCCTCCCTGGACAGCTGCGGCAGCGACAGCAGCTGCGCCGCGGCCCGGAGCGTCCGGCGCTCCTCCTTCCTCCCTCTCGGGTCTCCGAACTCACTACTGCGGGCCACGCACACACTCGCAGCGGCCGCGACACACCCGGGAGTGTGTGCGGGACCTAGGCAGCGCGGGGGGGGGGCACTCAGCAGCCCAGCTCTTCCGGGCCCCTCCTTGCAGTCCAGCCTCCCTCCTCCCTGCCCACTCCAGTGACACTTGAACGGTCACAGGGCGGTGGAGGCGGCAGGCCCTCAGGACTGACTGGCACCCCGAAGAAAACAGAGCAGGGGGCGGGGCGGTCCCCCAGACCACCGCCTTAGCGATGAGGGACGCGCTCCCCAGCCAATGAGCTCGCGGAGTGCAACGTGGGGGCGGGCCCGAAGGCGGGCCCCGAGGAGGAGGTGGCCAGGGCGCTGGAGGCGGGGGCGGTGAGGAGGAAGGGGAGGAGGCGGAGGCGGGCGCGGTGGTGGCGGCGGCCGGCGCGGCGGCGGAGGCGAGGTTGTGCCCCGGACTGTGTCCACCGAGCTTAGCGGCTGGTGCCTGCGCGTGGAGAAGCAGCGGCGCCGCGAGGCAGAGGAGGTTCGCGGACGAGCGCGGCGGCGGGACGTCCACGGCTGCCGCGGCCCCGGCGGCGCCCGGCGACGATCGGCGTGGGGAAAGCAGCGGCGGCCGCAGCGGCAGCCGCCTCTCCACCACCGGGAAGCCGAGGCGCGGCTGGCGGCGCTGACATCCGCGGCCCTGCCTCTCCTCCCTCGCCCCCGGCCCTCCCCATGTGATCGGTCTTAATCCCGACCGTGTGTGCGCGCGTGGGGGCTCCATTGCGCGGCGCCCGGTGTCGGTGCCGGGGTGGGTGCTCGCGTGCGCTTCTCCTCCCCATCCCCCGCCCCGTCCCCAAGAATAAAAGAAGAACCGGGAGGCGTGCTCAGAAAATAAATAAATAACCAGCACACACGCGCAGCCCGGAGCGAGGCGGCGGGGCTGGCGGCGGCGGAGGAGGAGTGAAGGCGGCGGCGGCGGAGGAGGGACGCGCGGAGCCGGCAGTAACTTTCGAGCCAGCCCAGAGCCCGGAGCTCCAGCCGAGCGGTTTGCAGCGCGGCGGCGGCGGCGCTGAGTGTCTGGCCCGCCGGTGCGGTCGGGGTGTGCAGTCGGACGGGACGAGCAGCGCGTCGCTGTCCCCCCCTCCCGGTGGCTGGAGATGTCCGAGCCCAAGGCGATTGATCCCAAGTTGTCGACGACCGACAGGGTGGTGAAAGGTAAGCGCAGCGCCGCGTCGGCCCGGGGTGCAACCGACTGCTGCAGGCGACCGTCCGCCCCTCCCCCGCCCCGGTTGTCCCTCTCCGGCTAGCGCCGGGGACCTTCTAGGATCTCCTGCAAGAGGCGATCCCCTCCTCCGCCGCGCCCTGCCCCCACACCGCCCACCCGGCCCTAACCGGGGCATTTATTTTTATTTATTTATTTATTATTTATTTTGGGGGGACGGGGGGCAGCAGTTGGCAAATGGCTGAGTGGCTGGGAGGCGGTGGCGGGGGTGGCGGTGGCGGGAGGGGGCACCCGGGGGGGGTGACTGCTGGCAGGGTGTAGCTGCTGTGACAGAAATAGGAAGTGGGTGGCTGCTCGCGGGCTTGCATGGGGATCGGGTTTATGGTTTGCTCTTTGTAGAGGGAGGGGAGGTGATTTATGGGTTTTAAAAAATTAATAGGGCATTTTTATGTGGCCATGGCTTGCCGCGGACTGGCTCGCCCCGGCACATTGCTCCAGGCGCTCCATTGCAGCAGTTCCCTGGGCGCCCCCTCCCCCTCCGCGGGAAGGGCCTGCACAGGACTCGCGAGAGAGCGGGAGAGCGTGGGGGGAGCCCAGCTCTGGCTGCCGCGCGCCGCGGGGGCGGGGGGGACCGGGGCCGCGTGGGGGCAGAGCCAGGCGGGGGACGACCGGAGCCCCCGCTGCCGCCCCGGGATTTCCCCGCAGGCCCGGAGCGACGCGAGCGAGCGGTGGCGATCCTCTGTCGACCTCCCTTGCCACCCATGGCTGACTGCCGCCGACCTGTCATTGCTCTTAAAGGGTTCCCCGCTGGTGCACACCTTTAGGGTGGGAAGCTCGCCGTGCTCCCTTCCCCCCCAAGCTCCTAACACCCCCTTGGTAACGGGCTATTTGGTTGTCTTTATTGCTAGGGATGACATGTATGTGTACAACTGGCAGGAATGGCTCTGGGTTGCTGGCTAGGAGAAGCCCCGGGGATGCGTGGGGTGAGGAGGGGGACAAGGTGGTTGCCCTTTCTATCCTTTGAAGGGATCCTACCCTCCTCACCGTATTCCAACGTGGAATGGAGGAGGAACTGCAGATTCGAAGGGATTAAGTGGTGACACTTATTCTTGGGGTCAGGGTTCTGAGCAAAGCTGAGATGGGCACCAGCCTGTGCAGAGCGGGCCTCTGAAATTGGAAGGAGTGATGGGGGCGGGTGTGCGTGTGTGTGTGTGTGTGTGTGTGTGTGTGTGTGTGTGTGTGTGTGATCAGAAACGGGGTATCTTATGCAGCAGAGCATTTAGCTAGAGTGCAAAGCAATCAAGTCATTTGCTTCAGGAACACTTAGGTGAAAGTAACCCAGCGCCCTCCCTAAGACCATGATACATATTCTCTGGAGCTTTAGGATACTTTGCTCCTTCTAGATTTGCTCAGTTTTTAAAGTTTTGAGTTGTGTTGTGTGTGTGTATGTGTGCGCACGCGTGTGTGTTATGTTTTCTTTTGTGAGAATAAAATATTTTCTCTCTTTTTGGTTATATTGGTATCATTTCTACCCCAAAGTTGGATTCATAGAGCCGTCAAAATAAAGAGGGGTTAGGAATAAGTAGCTCTGTAAAAAAATGGTGATAGAGCCTCAGATGCACCATAGCCTTGTGCAGTGATCAGCAAGTATCTCCTTAACGTGTGAAATTTAGGCATAGTTCCAATGCAAAGATGCTTTGTTTTCTAAACAAAGTAATAGTTTACAAAGACGATACTATGTGTTGGTAGTAAGGAAAAAAAAAGAGTTCTGTCACATGCCCCGTTTTAGATGTCAAATGTGGATTTCTAAAGTGTGGATTTCTAAAATGCGAATTTAGATTGTTATTGTCATCAAGTAAACTATGTAGAACTAATTGCTTGATATGTTTACCAGTTAATAAGCAGAGCCAGCATCCAACCATTCCAAAGCTCTTTTGCCTCATGTTTCAGTGTCGGGTTTTATAAATGACTTCCTCCAGTTGTATATAGGCACACCCATAACTCCAAAATTTTGATTTATATATTTTTTCAGAAATGATATATAAGTACAGACTGTAGATTCAAAATAGGAAACACTACTCTAATCTCCCACTTGTTTTGATAGGGATTCTACTGGAAGATTTTGTTTACAGAAAAAAATATTGATGACTCCTGAGTTTCAGATGGGCATATTGCCATGGCTTTGTTTCTCTTAGGCTTTTTTTTTTTTTTTTTCACATTTGATGTCATTGGTTTAAAAGTCCTGACACAAGCTTCCAGACAACATTTTGTCATGCATAAGATTTTCGGGATTAGTATTTTGAGACGATAATCTATTTTGATCCCCTTGAATATTATATCCATATTTAACAAGTGGAAAGCAACACGTATGCTGAGTGGAAAAAAAAATCACAGAATTATTTTTTTTTATTTTAAAATGCACATAGTATGCAGTACATGAAAACATTATTTTAGTTGTTTAGTTATTTTCTGAAACCTTTATGTCAATTGTTATTCTTGAAGTCATTTCTTAACACAGGAAACGGCTTATCTTTGAGGCTCTATCTCTGCTCTTGAGGTCCTGTCTCCTTTTATAAAATGTATCTGTGGCTGCATTTGATACATACAGGAATAGTCAGCTCAGTCCTTTGGCATGTCTTGCCCTTTCCCTACAGTTATCTTTATGGCTGTGATCTGGCTTTTACCGGATGACAAATTGCTGTTTACAGATGACTCTGTGCTTGTGGTTTTGTTTGTAGTCATGAGGACAGCTTTCTACAGCTCTCTTGATTTGTGCTTCCAGAATGCAGCCTTAGAAAGGTAGGTTGAGGTTTGGCTTCCACTGTGCCAGTGTGGAGGCTTGTTGAGCCTGCTGCATCATGTACAGAGACTTTAAACTTCAAGAGGGAAAGAGGAATGGGGGCTGAAGAGACAAACTTAGATTACTTCCCAAAACATTATCTCAACTAGAAAATCATCTCTTGGTTTATTTGACTGTTCTTAAATTTAAGAGCAAATTTAAAAGTTGTTAGAATTCAGAGAAAACATTTTGGCATTCTGTTTGGGAACCAGTATAATTTGATCCCTTTATTTATTTATCATTGATGGGAGCATGCAAACTATATTTGTTTGTTTTGAGAAAGACTATATTATGTCGAGGGCTTACTCCAAACTCAAGATCCTCCTGCCTCAGTCTCCAGAGGTGGACTTCAGGAGTGCTAAACCATGTCTGACTCACATTATGTTTTAAAGCTGGAAGGAGAATACTGTAATCAATAGAAGATTGAGGTTAATAGGTTAACTAGCTTTCTTCCCTACCCCCAACATACTCTATGGCCTGGTTCCCTCTGCAGTATACCCAAGAAGTATATTGCAACTTTTCTATCTGCTCACTTTTCTCTGTCCTCTATGTAAGCTTCCATTTTGGCCATAAAGTTTTGCTCTTTGACAGAAGTATTTGGAGTAGATTAGACTGTGCTGTTGAGCTTGTGGCAGTGTTCTGGCTCTGGACAAATCTTTTCTCATCTTCAAATATTTTATAATGGGCCTTTTACCTTATCCCAAACTGATTATCATAATAGACTTTTCAGCGTCTGGCAGGCTGTCAGAGGGTAGATTCCTGGGAAGAGTCCTGTAGACTGTGCTCTGTTCTCCTCTGTAGATGTTTGCTTTTGGTCTGGGGGAAGCTAGCTGCTGTCGTACACGCTGTCACCTTTGATCTCTCCATGTAATCAGGCACAGGTAGAGAGATTCTGGGAAGATGTCTAAGATCATACAAGCAAGAATGCAGGAGTCAACAGACTGTTACTAAGTAATTGATGATGTAAGCCATCAGTATTTATAGCTGAGAAACACTGGTGTGACTATTCAAAAGGAAAACAAGAATTTGGCACATCACTAATGACTGTTGTATTTGCAAAAGGAAACAAAGCAGTGGGCTATCAAGAAGAGCTCTTTTCAAATTTATTTTATGTACATTATAATGAATTAATTAACTAATTAATAAATTTGCTATCAGTTGCTTTGTTTCATTTGTCTGGCCTTCCTTTGGAATATAGTATAATTGATTTAAATTCATCACAATTAAGCCTCAATATTTGGTGGGTAGAATTTACCTTAGCACTGACTGTTAAGAAAGGCATTTGCTAGTGTAGCTACTACCACAAATGACACAGTTTTGACATGGATAATACACTTGAGTGGATAGCATACAAATTCATCCTGCTAACTATAAATTGGGTTGATGTATTCACTAATATTTACTTTGAGGATTTCTTACAAGTAAAGATAACAAATTCAGTGTCTTCAAAACAGTTTGTAAGAAAAGGAGATTTAGGGGAATTCCAGTGGTTCTAAATGTTATCAGCATCTAGAAAACTAAATACAATGTTGTTGTTGTTGTTTTAAAGAACACAAATGAACCTTTGCTTTAAATAGACACTATATTGAAAGATGGTCAGTAAAAGGCAACAACCTAGCTTCCTTAGACTCCAGTTAATGTGATTTATGGTGATACTGATGTTAGGTAAAAATGTGCCATTTTGAATCAGTTTATTCTTCATGACCTGTTTAAAATGATAATTATAGGGACATGAAAGTATGACTTCCTGCTCTGTAGTCAGCTTTGACAGCTGTCATCTTCTGGTTTCCCTTCTTTTTCTGTGCCACTGTGTAAAGTTGAAACTAATGGTAAGGTCAGATAAAGAGTCCTCTTGGAGTACTGCCGTTGGGAAATAGCGCTGTTGCAGTTACAGACCTTAGAGTCCAGGTCGCTGGTGTGAAGGCTTTGTAAGAAAGTGCTGGAACTTTAGGAATTATGAAGGTAGGCAAAGAGTGACTCAGCAGCAAGTTTTATGATCATTAAAAAATAATTGTGTTCAATTTTCAGCAACTTACCGGAGCAGCAATCACTTGATATGTAAGAGGGTTATGCTCAGATCTTGAATTCTTCTGTAATTGTAGGTTATGTGTTTTAACTAAACAGGCCACCTTCTGTCTTGTGGGATAAGGAAGACTGGCTGTTTCTTTGACAATGGCAGTTCCCTCACTGTTGACAGAGAATTATAAATGACAACAGGTTACATGTTTTCTGGTCACTTTAGAATGGTCAGAACTGGTGATATTCAAAGCCATCATGCAGTAGCGTGTAGTGGCGATTCTTTATAACTAAGGAAATGGAGGCAGAACAGGCGGAAAGGAACAGGCGAGGCGAGAATGCAGGTAAGGGAATGGGTTCTCTCAGTAAGCAGGCTCTTCTTGCTTGAAAGTAGACACTTTCTGTTCTGTTTAGGACCTTACCACATTTTCTTGCCAGTTTGCTTTCCCAAATCACTGGCTATGGAAACACGTGTTTGCTCTGTTTCTGTATTAGCAGAAATGGGCCATTCTGCTGATGTGTTTGGGAAAATGTTATAATCTTATTTGATCTTGGCATGGAGTTTACTGAAGAAATCCTGGTGAACATGTCTTTCTTTCAAGGTGTGTAACCAGAGATAGAAATAGTAGACTCTGCTGAAAAGCGCTTTCATCTGAAGTTCCTGCTGTAAGCCTCTGTCTGACTTACTGAGATTAACATTGGCTAATGTTGCTGTTCTCCATGTTAATTTTAATTTCTGGAGGAATTTCAGGGAAAGTATCACCAAAACTATCACTTTTTTTTTTTTTTTTTTTTTTTTTTTTTTTTTTGGCTGTAGCTATTCAGGGAGAGGGACATGGGTCCTGAAAAGGGACTTTGGCTTGTAAGCCAAGTCTTTAGTTCTTGTCATTTACTACTCCTGCATTTTGTTTTATTTCATTCTGCAGTACTTCTACCACATATATGAAACTGTCAGTTGAGTTTCATGTTCATAAAGCATGCGTTCCTAGTATAGAACATATCTTCCCTCCCTGTGTACAGACTCTGACAGTATTGAAATCTGATGTACTACCAGTTTGGGGTCCCATTCATACTGCTAGAGTTTGAAATCCATTTTCAATGTGCACTAACGTGGCAAAAGTGAGTCCTGTCTAAGCAAGTAAATAAATGATAAAAACCTCCATTTTTTTTAAGTTAAAGTAGATATTTTTGAGAGCTTCATAGGAAGGAATAGGGGCATGCAATTATATTGTCCCCCTCAGATGTGATGATGGGACATCTTTGCTAATAGCTGCCCAGCAATGCAAAGGGCCAGTGGTAGGTGTGCAGGACACAACATGACAGAACTTTGTGTTTTTCCAAATCCATCCTGTGGTCTCATTGTAACATACACTGTAGCTTGATTTTTTTCAGACTTTGATTCTGGTTTTCTGTGAACTTCAGTTTCTTGCAGCTGGAAGTGCTGAATTTGTCTGCAGAAAAGCAAGACACACCAACTCTCACTGATGACCAATTTCAGACACTGACCAACAGTTATGAAGCCAGAAGAATTATTTGGAGAGAAAGAGGTGGTGTGTGTGTGTGTGTGTGTGTGTGTGTGTGTGTGTGGTGTAAACTAAGAAAAATAATTGCTGGGAGCCATCTAGTCTTAAGACACACAGAGTCTCTTTCCACAGCAGTTATGTTTCCTCAGCTTCTCCTCCTTAGGAGGAATTACCAGTTCTGATTCAAAAGTACATTTATTTATGGCATAACAGAATGTCCTGGAAATCTCAGCCCATGGGATCCTAACCTGTATAAATTTGTCAATATTCCTATTCAGAGTTTTGTTTTGACAGTTTGGTCAGTCCGACCTGTGCGTTTACCAGGATGCTCTGCCTGTCATGTACCCAGCAAATACTCCTTGAATTGTTTGACCACTGTGGCCTTTTCATGTGTTGTCTTAAGCTAGAAACAGGGACACATTCTGTTTGCTTTGACTTTGCTTTTGCTTTCAAGTTCTGATTCCTTGTGAATGGTTGTATTTGGTGACTGGAGAGTTCCTTCTTCAGCTCACTCAGGAACTGGAGGATGAGAAGGGCAGAAAGAAGGTGACATAGCTGTGCTGAGGGCGGCTTTCTTGCTTGATCATTTTAATTACCCATGTCTGAGGAATTTAAAAGTTTTTTTTTTTAAATCTGAAATTATTAGCTTGAACTTGAACAATTTACTTTGTAATAAAATACTGATTTGAGCAATCAGTTAGAGCAATCAGTTTTTGACATGTTTGGGAAGATGCATTATTCATCCAATCCTGGAATTATTGGATGGTTTTTATGTTAATTATTGCCCAGACTTCGATGTTATAAGAAAATGACCTGATATATTTTGAAAGAAAACAAAACCAAAACGTAAAACTCAAACCCTCCTTTGTATGCATCTTGATTTATTATTTTCTGGTGTGTGTGTGTGTGTGTGTGTGTGTGTGTTTTGACTTAGAAGTACCATTTTTGCCGTTGTAGCCTCCTGTCATCTTCTGGCCCTGAAATGCCACTGGACGGCATCCAGCTGGAAGATGAACAGGCCATGAGAAGTTAAAAAACCATGGCACCCACTCTGCTGAGTCCTTGTTTCTGCTGAGTGGGCTTCGAGCCATCTGTTGACATTTGTTTTTAAGTATCTTGTAAGCAATTCCATCCTATCAGATTAAATTAAACCTGTAATATACAGTCTTCTAAAATGAACGAACTGGAGTCAGCATTGTGCTGCTCTTTGTTTGCTTTTAGCAGAGACATTTAGACTTTTTAGATTTTTTTTTTTTTAAAGGAAGAAGTCCAGGCTTGTTAGTTTGTTACACATAGCTAATGTTACCTTTCCTGGGTGGGCCTGGTTCTTGGGACAGGAATAGTTCCTTTGGTCACTCAGTTCCTGTCCTTGGGTTTTCAGTTCCCACTCCTGCCCCCTTGCACTTCCCTGCCACCTTCAGCTGACATCAAGGGACTCCTGCACTGACCACCTTGCTGGCAGTAGGTTGGGTCAATGGTAAGTTTTCCTGTCTGCCTGTCTTCCTCTGGAAGGAAAAAGCCCTAGATCAGTGGTTCTTAACCTGTGTGTCCTGACCCCTTTGGGAGTGTGAATGAACCTTTCACAGGGGTTGTCTGAGACCATTGGAAAAAGTACAGATATATACATTACTATTCATAACAATAGCAAAATTACAGTTATGAATAGCAGTGAAAATAATTTTATGGTTAGGGGTCACCACACCATGAAGAACCTTATTAAAGGGTTACAGTATTGGGAAGGTTGAGAAATCCTGACCTAGAGAGGGGAGGGCTCTGTTCCATTAGCCTTTATATATTCACCTCTAGCAGAGAGTCTGACACACAATAATAATGTGATCCATAATTGTTATGTGCATCAGTTAATAGAAAAACTGAGATGCATTTAAAGTTCTTAAGTTAATGGAGTTCTGCTTTGAAGTTTTGTCCAACTTAGGTCAACATTAGCTTACAGACATCTGATAATTTTTTGATTTTTGAGCCACAGTCCTTTGGATGTGTGTTTTCCTAGTGATTATGCAGTGTTCTTGTTCCCTGAGCATATATGATTCCTTACCCAATGACCAGTATGCAGAAATGTCACTGACAGAACTGTGGGTGTTGTTTTTAAGTGGACCTCTGTCAGTTACAAGATGCACAAAAGGCTATGTGCATTGTTGTTGTTCGGTGACAGAGCGCTTGCCTGGCATGGACAGGGCACTAGGTTGCATGTCTGGCACTGGGGGTTGGGAAAAGTGTGCAGATTAATTTTCCTCAGTGATTGGGGGGTCGTGATTTCGTTTCCAGTTAGTGATAACAGTAAGTTGCAGGAAGGACACACGTGGCAAGCAGTTGTGAGGCCTTGATCAGGCATCAGTGTACAAATGCAGATTTGTGAGTCAAGATGTCACACATTTGTATAGAAAGTGGCTGGGCGCAAATACAGCAATAGTAGACTTCTGGGACGAGTTTCTGAATAATAGAGGCTGTGCACAATCCTCCCATACTGTACCTCCTTGGAGTTAGAAGAACTGAGCCCTTGAATTCACACACCTGGGAGGCCTAGGAAATGAGGCATCTGCCCTGAGTCCCTTTCACGGGTGAGCTTGAAACTCCAGCCAGCCCAGTCTGGATTGTATGCCTCCTTCAAGCAGGCCCATGGAGGCTCTCCCAGCTCCACTTGCTTTTTGTGCTAAAGCAGGGGCTCACAGTGTTAACTCTGTTTCCTCTCCACAGAAATACTTTCATTTCAAGGCATTTAAGAGAAAGGGAGCTACGGTAGCCTGTATAAAAATATTGTTACTAACTTATGACTTTGTCTATTCACCAACAGGAAAGGAATATTTCTGTTGTATTCACTTCTGGCCAGAGTTCTTTTTATCTGGCTTTGTTCCACAATGCCCTCCCAGACACGAATGTGTAAAACTCAGGAGTGTGTCGGGAATACCACAAGGCCAAAAGGATTTTTAATTGTGACTCGATCTGAGAGATTTTGCATTCTGATTGAGGAAGAGCTGGTTGTGTTTTAACCAAAGTCTGCATTCTTAGATTACGTACCTCTTTGTATGTGAGGTCACCCTCAGATGAGCCAGTGTTTGGAAGCATCAGAAATTTAGGCCACAAATTGAGGGGGGAAAAAGACTAGGGATATTTAACACTAGAATAGATTATTTTGTCATCTCAGAATAAACAGTTAGGACTTGTTTTGAGTGTAGATGTGAACATGTATACTAAAGAATTTAGTTTGAATTATGAGGGTTTTTCTTAATGTCGGAAATAACTTTGGGAATTCAGTTCACCATCTATTACAGAAACCCACCTGTTTTTATTTTATTTTATTGTACTATATTTTACTCTTTTAATTTCTTAGCCTTATTGGAGTCTGGGTCTATGTCTGGCAAATTAGAGTCTTGAGGTTGGAATGTGCAGCTGAATTTTAGCTAAAGTGACTGCTAACGTGGAGCCCCTGTCAGGCCTTCCTGAAGGATGGGAACATGCCCTCTCAGGCTCCGATCGAGTGAGAGGGAGTCTCCCTGCTTCCTCAGGCCTCTTTCTTACTCATCCCGCCACCCTGGGCATCTCTTCATATGAGACATGCTTCCTCCCATCTGCAGTCCGGATTTCTCTGAAAATGAATTCGTTGTGTTCCAAAGACTGTGCTTTGTCTGTGTTCTCTGAGAGAACACATTCCACGGTAAATACAGCACCCTTGTTCCCAAGTCCTCTAGTTCGTTAGGCACCCAGGGTGGTTTCTAGGTCATTCTCAATATTATCAGCAGGCCTTGGAATCCAAGTCAGGTTATTGGAGTCCTTGAAGTTGGAGGTTTGAACAAACATTGATCATGGTTAACCCGCTTTCGTGGTCCATCAGCCCAGTTTGGTTTGTGGCTTTCCCATGCCTGCATGCTGACCTTTAAGCTGCCTGAGGCTCAGAAACTTCTCACAGATAGGCTCTGTCCACCATACCATGTCCTATGATGGGATATGGATTGCCACTGTAATGATACCCTAAGCTTTGAAATTCCCTTTATCTTTTCCCAGTCCCTTGCGGCTTTAGGGCGTCTAATACTTAATCCCTGTAAGTAGGAATGTCCCAGAACCTAGAAAGTATTTGTATCTCCCCAGTGACTTTCTGTAGCCTTTCATTCATAATGCCAGCAAGTGACAAAGATGGTCGGATAGCTGAGCACCTTGGAGGTACGAGTGGGGTGGCTGAAAAGCAGATCTCTTGGTCAATTTCCCAGCACACCGTAGTGGCAGATTAGCTTCCCACTCGATCAGAGCCACTGTGCCCAACTCAAGGGCCATGGATAAACAGCTTCAAAGTCCATTCAATTTCATTACCTCAAAGGATTAAATGTGATTTGATAAAATGTTTCGCTGAGATTTGAAGCCTGCCATGGGCTCGCAGCTGTGGTATCAGAGCATATTGCTTCGTTCACTCTGCTCCGAAGTATTAATTACTGATAAGAATGTACAAACATTTGTGAGTGTTTCACAAGTGGATTCACATTGCCTCATGAGAGGGTGCTCTTGCCCCTGTCCTGCCCGGAAGAGATGGAGCCGGAACTACATTGTATAAATGTTGGTGGGCAGGATGCATGGCCTGCAGCCTGCTTGATCTGGTTTTAAATTGGGATGCATTCTAGTAGTGTTCCTGGAAACTATGCTTGTATTCCCTGGACGTGTTGGATGATGACAACTCGTTAGATTCCATGTTTCATCATGCTGCTGCTCTGCGCCAGTGACTGTTAAGTCCTCCTCAGAACGGCAGGACAGGCTTGGGCCTACACTGGGAGGCTATACGTTTGAGAGGTAGGTCTGTACACAGACTAGAGCTTGGGATACGCAGTGGGAACATGTGGGAACCTCTGTGGAAATTTCAAAGTTCCTCTCTTCACATCATCACCCAGCAGCAACTTTGTATGGATTTCTTCTCTTTTCTTTCTTTCTTTCTCTCTTTCTTTCTTTCTTTTTCTTTCTTTCTTTCTTTCTTTCTTTCTTTCTT
>NW_022196898.1:83957387-84001356 GCF_008632895.1 Mastomys coucha
CATTTCTTTATTTTTATTTCATGTGCATTGGTGTTTTACCTGCATGTGTCTATGTGAAGGTGTCAGATCCCCTGGAACTAGAGTTACAGACAGTTGTGAGCTGCCATGCAGGTTCTGGGAATAGAACCCAGGTCCTCTGGAAGAGCAGCAAGTGCTCTTAATTGCTGAGTCATCTCTCCAGCCCCTGAATGGACTTTTATGACCAGTTACAGTTTAAGACGACATTGATATGTTGAAAGACAAACTTTCAGACTTTCAGTTTTAGGGAACTGACTAAATTTTTTGCACTTTAGTAGTTACTGATGCCCAGAGAGTATCCCACACCTCAGGAACTCAGCTTCTATAAATTTCACTCAGCCTTCTAGACTGCCTTTCCCCCATTCCCACTAAGATACCTTCCCTGTGGTAGATAACCAGGCTGAACCTGTTAAGTGTATAAAATGACTGTTGATCACTCATCAAAATGTGGTTTAAACCACCCATTATGCCTTTGTAGGCATTGGACATTTAATGCCTACCAAAAGTAGCTTTACATTATGTTCTGGGGCCTGCCTTAAACTAGTCAGTTTGTGATGGTTAATGTCCAATGTAGAAAACAAAGATCAATTTTACATGACAAAGTAGTTGTAATTACTCTCCTAGCAGAATGTGCCTTACAGTGTGGGAGAGAGGAAGAGGAAGGGAGGGAAGGGGGGGAGAGGGAGAAGGAGAGGGAGAAGAAGAGGGAGGGGGTGGGGGGGAGAGATTGGCTCTCTCCAAAGGCTGTGCTTCTATTTTTAACAAAAACAAAAGTAACCAATCTTAATTTTCTTGGCTGTTTCAAGTGATACTGAGCTCATTTTATTTTGAATTATGTGAACCTCAGAGTGGAGTGTGTGTGTGTGTGTGTGTGTGTGTGTGTGTGTGGGTGGGTACACATGCGCATTGGTGATCACCCAAGGAGACTAGAGGCTTAGAATCTTCTGGAGAAGGAGCTGTGGATGCTGGGAACAGAGTCTGAGTCCTCTTAACCACTCACCATCTGTGTGGCCTTCTTACCATAGAGTAAAGATGGTTTTTAGGGGATTTGAAATGGGGTGATGGGAGCTTTATAACTGGAATTCTGCAGTTATTGGAATTAAGTTGTAATTAGTATATGATAAACCATAATTGTGGACTATTGAAGACAGGACTGACTTTAAAAATCAGCTAGTTCAGCTATTTAAAAAAAAAAAGAGAGCTTTTTAGTCAATGGTAATAGTGCATGCCTTTAATCCCAGTGCTTGGGACGCAGAGGCTTGCAGATCCCTGTGAGTTTGAGTCTAGCCTGGTCTATAGAGAGAGTTTCAGGACAGCCAGAGCCAGACAGTGAGACCCGTCTCTAAACAAACAGGCAGACAGACAATCAAATAAAACTAAAAAAAAGAAAAAAGCAATTCCTATAAGATGACTACGGGGCCACCTACCTTACTGTTCTCTGGAGAGGCCTTGGTTCACTTCTTGATAAATCTGGAATTGAGCCCTGCATTCTCTATATGTCACTGCTAGTCCATGGCAAGAAGCCACATGTCCATGCTGAATTCATTTTTCTTCTTGAAAGAAGTGATGGTGCTAAGTTTGCAAGTTTGAGACAAGGAGAGAAATTACATGTAGCAACGCCAAGCCTGGTGCCTGTTCGGAAAGCCTTTGGAACGCGGCAGGCGCTGTTGCCCTAGTAGACAGCTCCTTGGAAAGCCAAGCTGTCTACTTCTAGAAGGGCTTTGTTTGTGTTAGATATGTGTTTCCTCATATCCTGCCCACCACTCTCCTGGTGGTTTGGGGGTCGGGGGGGCTCTGCCCTTACATAGAGGAGTTCATATTGGTCTGCAAAGGCTTTCCAAAGTTCAGATTCGGTTTCCTTTGAACACATGGGCTGTTCACGCCATGGATGTACTCCTGTTTGGTTGGCAGCTCCTCTTGACCAAGTCCTGCATCTTAGAGTTCTTGTGTCTCTTTGCTGAGCTCCAGGCTGTCTTGCTTCCTTCAAGTCATAGCTGATGACTGCTTGCAGCCTGATGACTAGCACATCTATATTTACAGCCTGTTCTTTTCCCCTCTGGAATGATTTCTCAAGCCCTACGACAGTTGCTATGTATGAGGTGTGGTGCAAATAAAGTGGGAGATCTGTTCGGTGTTTTCCTGGACTCTTCGGTGCTGCCACCATCCATCCGGCCAGCGAAACATGTCACTCCGTTCAGACCTTTTAAATGCTTCTACTCTTTTGCAGAAACCCTCCAACCACAGTCTCTGCCTTCAGCCTGACTTCTGTACATTCATTTTCTCATAGGATGTCTAGAGTGTTGTTTTGTTTTTCAAAACTGAATAGATTATACAGGCTCCTGTGGCTCAGGGCAGTCTGGAACTGGACGTGCATCTGAGGATGAGCTTCAGCTTCCGGTCTTTCTCCCTCCACTTCCCTAGTATTGGCGTTATGGGCTTGCTCTGCCACGCTCAAGTTATGTGATGTTGGGGACTGAGAGTGCCAGACAAACATGATACCAACTGAGCACCACTCTTTCCATTAGTTATTGATCTTACTTATACTCATATAGACCTTTATGAATACATAAAGTCTGAAACTACTTATTGTAAAACACATTTTATTTTATATTGAAATATTGTCACTACTTCATTGGAATTTCAGTTCTTGGCTGAAGAGAGAGCATTTTTTAATTTTTTTTTAATTTAGGGATGTGTTGAGAATGTCTGAGTTCTATATGATGAAAGTTGTTCAAAACATTGTAATCTACCATTAATTAAAAAAAAAAAATCTGGCTCTGGGACTTGGCTTCTGTCACTGAGTTGCAGCCACAGCCCATTTTGTCTCACTGGGTTACTCAGGCTGGATTTGAAAATGCCATTCCCATACTTCATCTACCATCACAACCCTGAGCCATCAATGCTGAGGTTGAAATAAACTAAAATCCAAACTAGACTTCCATGGATAACTGGGGCTCTGTACTGGCTAGTTTTGTGTGTCAACTTGACACAGGCTGGAGTTATCACAGAAGGGAGCTTCAGTTGGGTAAGTACCTCCATGAGGTCCAGCTGTGGGGCATTTTCTCAATTAGTGATCAAGTGGGTAGAGCCCCTTGTGGGTGGTGCCATCCCTGGGCTGGAGGTCTTGGGCTCTATAAGAGAGCAGGCTGAGCAAGCCAGGAGAAGCAAGACAGTAAGGAACATCACTCCATGGCCTCTGCATCAGCTCCTGCTTCCTGACCTGCTTGAGTTCCAGTCCTGACTTCCTCTGGTGATCAACAGCCATGTGGAAGTGTAAGCTCAATAAAACCTTTCCTCCCCAACTTGCTTCTTGGTCATGATGTTTGTGCAGGAATAGAAACCCCGACTAAGACAGGCTCCTTAGCTTTTCTCTTTGAAACACTGCATCCCATAGCCACAGTTATGTGCTGTCTGCCCTTCATATGTACAATGTATCACCAATGTTTGCAATGTGTTTCTCTCCTTCAGTGCAACTTTTTTGGGTTTATCATACACACTCTACCTCCCAACTGGTTCATGAGATGCCTAGAATATAATTCTGCCCTTTTTTTGTAACCCTTTAAATCAAATTGCAGGATGTATTCATATATGTGTATATGCGTCAGTGTCACAGAAATGGGGATACTGGCCTTTTTTTATTCAATATATTACTTTTAATTAATGTAGTCCAAGTTGAATTTTATTATGTAATAACTTTGATTTACCTTCTTATCTTGTCTAAATGAAATTTTCATGTGGTAAATTTGTAAGCTAGCTAGGCCTTCTTTGCTGTAGTCTTTCTAACTTCTATGTAATTCTAAGCACAACATTTAACAACCCATTTGGATTTGATCATGCTAAACTGAACCCATATCCCCTTAGCTATTTATTTAATATTTTTCTTATAATTCGTAGGTTTATTTTTGAGTTTACCTAAACCAGGCTACCAAATTAATTTCCACAGGAAATACATGGTCTGATTCATATTGTAGGTTCTGCACACAGAACATTGGAAAAGTTGGGATTGGGTTAAGAAGAAATTTGTAGGTTCAGTTTGGGGAGAGAGAGAGAGAAGGAGAGGGAGAGGAAGAGGGAGAGAGGAAGGAGAAGAAGAAGGAAGAAGAAGAAGAGGAGGAGGAGGAGGAGTGGGAGGGAGGGAGAGAGAGGGAAGAAGAAACAGACAAAGTGAAAAAAGAAAAAAATGGAGGTACTTGGGTAATCATGCTTCTTGTAGTTTACCTAACTGGTGCTGTTTTCTTTATCACAAGATACTTTAAAACACATCTAGGGAGGTGGTTCAGTTGGTAAACACCTGCTGTACAAACATGAGGACTCGGGCTCATCCTGAGCACCCAGGTGAAAGCTAGAGGGAGCAAGCAGAATGTCTGTCACCCCGGCATTGGACGGGATGGCAGAGAAAGTTTAACTGAATTGAGTAACTCCAGGTTTGGTGAGAGATCTTGTCTCAAAACAGAGTGGAGAGTGAGTGAGGCAGATGAGTGAACATCATTCTGTGGTTTCCACATGCATGGGTACAGGCGTGCTCCACACATGTGCATGCTCATCCACTCACAGGCGTGCTCCACACATGTGCATGCTCATCCATTCACAGGCGTGCTCCACACATGTGCATGCTCATCCACTCACAGGCGTGCTCCACACACTGTGCATGCTCATCCACTCACAGGCATGCTCTACACATGTGCATGCTCATCCACTCACAGGCATGCTCCACACATGTGCATGCTCATCCACTCACAGGCGTGCTCCATACATGTGCATGCTCATCCACTCACAGGCGTGCTCCACACATGTGCATGCTCATCCACTCACAGGCATGCTCCACACATGTGCAAGCTCATCTACTCACAGGCATGCTCCACACATGTGCAAGCTCCTCCACTCACAGGCATGCTCCACACATGTGCATGCTCATCCACTCACAAGGCCGGCGGTGTCCACATATGCCTTCCACACACATCAGGTCCAGTGACTTCATTCTGCACATTATTGTGATTGCAGAGGTCAGGGAAATGGATTTTCTAGGAACGGTGGGTGGAGAATTTTTCTCACTGGCAAGTCCTATGCTCTGCATTATTTAACCTTTACCTTGAGAGAGAAGACTTTATTCCTTTGTAGGCCCCTTTGTCTCTTCACAGGCTCTAGCTCAAAGTAAATCAGTGACCCATGAAGTGACTTTATACTTTCTGAGCTTTTATTTTCAAATCATTAATGCCATTTGAAGTCTGTCTTTCAAGAGGATGGGTCCATTCCTAAGTACCTCGGTTACCCACTCTAGTAGTGGGTCCTTGAGTGAGTGTTTATCAGCTGTGACTCTAGCAATCTTGACCTCAAACCCTGAGGTTTTACCACAGTGACACTAATTTGAGGAGAAAAACACACACCATTTCTTTATGTATGAAAACAAAGCTTATAAATGAATTTATTTTGAGATAGGGTCTCAATTGAAACAATGATCTTCCTGTATTTGTAGATGTGTGTCCATGAATGCCGGTGCCTCTGGAGACCTCTCCGGGGATTGGATCCCTTAGAGCTAGATTTTCAAATAGTTGTGAGCCTCCCACTGTGGGTGCAAGGAACCTGAACTTGAGCCTTCTGCAGAAGTAGGACTCTCACTTAATTCTTCAGCCCTGATATAAGGTTTCTTGTAGCCCAATTGGGCATCTCTCTGGCTGTGTAGCTGTGAACGACCTAGAACTTAGGATCCTCCTGTCTTTATTTTCTTGGTTCTGGGATTGGGGCACTAGTCAGCACACCTGTTTTATCCAGCCCTTAGATGATGAATCCTAGGCCTCTCTGCTTGCTAAGCAAACACTCTTTACTGAGCTACATGCCCTGCCCCCTCCCCCCAGCAAGAATCTGTTTTCATATAAAGGTCTGTTGTTGCTGAAGTTATAGTTTTTTAGTGGGAGGGGGCAGTAAGATGAGGGTATCAGTATTTTTCTCCCTTTTAGAAAGACCTGAATCTCATGAACAATAGCATTGGAGTATAAATGAAGATTTACTGATTTGAAACACTGAGAAGGTGCTTTCTATGAGATACTCAGAGGAGACTTTTTTTTTTATTGGATTTTGAGTTTTTCCTGTTGCTAGAACTGAACAATGAATCGAGTGCTGGCTACCTCACAGTGCTGGTGTTTACTGCAGGGACTGCGCACTCTTAGATTCGATTCATTTCTATATTTCTGTCACTAAAGCGAAGGAAGGAAGCCGCACATAGCCAAAGTGAAAGCCACTTCAAGGAGCTGTCACATGAAACATTCTGAGGAGGGAGTCATGTGGTTTCATTGTAGCTGTGTTAGATGCAAATGTGAACTGTCCTGAGATCAGAAAATTTCATTTACTACTTTCAGGATTCTGTGACCTGCTGAGTACCAGCACAGCTGCACTTTTAAACTGCATATTTAACCCTTCTTGAAGACAAGGGGGAGGGCGACGGTCCTGCATTCTGATGCTTCATCCAGAGCAGGCAGTTGGAGAAGTACGATTTTTGAACACCCAACTGATAGACGTGTCTGATTTAGCTGAAGCCGGTTTGAGCTGAAGCCGGTTTGAGCTGAAGCCAGTTTGAGCTGAAGCCGGTTTGAGCGTTGCTGGGAAATCCCATGGTTGAGGAGGTTGAAAGTCACAGGTATAAGAGAAGATGCTCACACTCGTCAGTTGTCAGGTTTCTGTATTCAGATGGCTCAGTTCTTACCGGCCTCTTCTTCCTGGCTTCATGATGAGTAACTCCGCATGTGGGGACACGTGTTCCCTGCTGGTATCCGAGTCGGGTCATGTTATCTCCCTGTGGCATTTGCTTGGTGATCTTGGACTTCATTATGACTTACGTTTTGGTTGTTTATAACAGTATTTGTTAACATATAGAACACAGCCTTTGACTATCTTGAGTTCTTAAGTAGGAGTGCAACTGAAGTGTTTTATTGACGATGCTGGCCTTGTTAACTAAGATTTTTTGAAACATGAGATCTTCCTGACTTGAAAAAACAAAATATACATTACATTTTTCCTGCTGAGGGTATTTAGTGCTAAAGTCAGGTTTTTCTTGAAAAAAGCCTTTCCATATAAAGGCACCAGTTATCCAGTGTTTATCGTTGTATACGTGGATATTCTATTGTATTATGAATATAAGGTAAGTATGAATCAACTAGGAATATTTCAAACAACCAGTGACTACACACTCCAGTGAATCTACTTATGAACAAGGTGAGGAAATATATGAGAGACATTTGGGTGCCTTTTCCAAAACTGAATTTAATTCCTAGTTTAGGAATAAATTTTAAAGTAGGAGATTAGAGGCATGTGGATCTCCATAAATTCAAGTCTATAATCTGATCTATACTATGAGTTTCAGGACTGCCAAAGCTATATACATAGTGAGACCTGGTGTCAAAAAAGGGGCAGGGGTTTTGGGACAAGGCTCAGTGGTAGAGCACTTGTCAAGTAAAGTGGGAGATTAACATAAAGGGCACCCCTCTCCAGAATCTTCTAGTAAATGCTATGTGTGAACATATTTCACTGATTTTTCTTTATTTTATTTGATAGGGTAGTATCTTTGTATTATACAAGTAGTTTTTCTTATTGGAGAAAGGTATGCCTGTGTCTCACTTAGTTACCATATTGGGTTAGAGTCCAGTCCCCTGGACTGAGCAGAAGTACCACTTCTTGTACCACTCTTTATGTATGTCACAGAGAGATGAAAGCAGCATTGATAGAGGAGGAAGGGCAGCCTAGGGAAGGAAGGGAGGAAGGAGAGAGAGGGAGGGAAGGGGGAGGAGGGAGAGAAGGAGGGAGGAGAGGAAGAGAGGGGCAGAGGGAGACATGGGGAGAGGGGAGAGGGAGAGATGTGGAGATGGGAGAGGGAGAGAGGGAGAGCGAGAGAGGAAGAGGGAGAGAGAGCAATCAAAGAACCTAGGAAGGAAAGGGAGAGGTAAGGAGAGAGAACTGTGCTTGTAGTTGAACGCTGGACCACATGCCTGTTAGACGGGCAGCCATGGGAGATAAGTTGCTCGCTGGGGCCTTGCTTCACAGTCCTCCTGCTTCAGCCTTCTTCAATACTGGATTGCTGGTTTGGACTAAACCTGAGTGTTATTTTTACGTACCTCTTTTACTCCTATGCTAAATAGTGTATTGTAGCATGGGGTAAAATTTTGTCCTTTTCAGTATTTCCCACTGTGAGGGTTGGTGAATGATGAGCTTTATTTGCACAGTGATGGAATTATCAACGCTAATCTGTATTTTTAAATGATTATGTAATTATGCTGCAGATGACAATGGTACCATCTGTTCTTACCTGAACTGCTGTCCTCTGAAGAGAGTTCCAGAAGATTATTTGGTCTACATGTAGCTGTCCTCAGCTACTAAGGGATTTTGTCCAGTGGAGAGGGGAATGGGAAGAGAAGGTGCCACTTGTAAACACAGAGTTACTGGGGCTATGTTGTCTTATCCACCCAGCCCTTCTTGCTGTTACACAACCATTATGCATATATCCCAGGGCACAGCCCTCTGGGATTTCAGCGCTCCTTGTTGCTATTTCCAATAGTCTAGTTTTGAACCTTAGGAGAGAGAATGGATGCAGACAGATTATGACACTGACAACACTCAGTCTCAGGAGCCATCCATGTCTCTGTCCCTTTTCCCCTCCTTTGCTTTCATCACTGTGAATCAGACTCATTGGACTAAAGTTTAGACGATGGCTTGACTGCTTTGGTGTCCACTGTTTTGCCCAAGAGTCAGTTCCTTCGTCCCTGAGGTAGTTTTGTGAGGTGGGTGAGAAGCAAACCCTTCCTGAATCAGGTAAGTTAGGGTTTACTCCTGGCTGCCAAGCCAAAGAATAGTGAAGCTGGGGTTCAAAGCCAGAACCGAACCCTGCTTTGACGAATTTCAAGTGTGCATGGCTGGTAAAGGATTAGGTTAGGCGGCCTCATGGACTTACAAGGCAGAGTGATTATGATTTTTTTCCATATTGCTTTTATTTCTTGGAAGAAGAATTTTAAAGCAGACACACACATTATATTATCAAATGCACCGCCTTTGGCTAAGGGACCCATGGGTCCCTCCAGTGCAGAGCTAGAGAGTGTGGCCTGACACTCGCAGTCAATGGGCAGAAGACACACTTTTTTAGAAAAGTGGTTATATATCTGTTGTCAGTCTTGGTAAGTAACTCATTATTTGCTAAATGATTAGTAAAATTCAGATGAAATTATGAATAGAGAGTACTGACTCTGGGCTAGGAACAATCACTCATGCTTAATGTGCATTGGTTCATTAATTTACAATAGGCCCATATTCTAGAATCATGTCTTCGGGGGGCTTAAATTGCTTCTAAAATTTTGTCTATTTTACATAAAATTGAATTATTGTACACTGTCTTGAACTTTGAAATCTTTTCCACACCATCCCTTTTGGGGGCCTTTAAAGACAGTCTCTCCCTTCAAGACTTTTGAGGCAGGTTGGTTAAAGTGGCTGCAGATTGGGTCTGTCAAGGAATTGCTTGTCTCCTTCACTTCTCATAGAGTTGAAGAGTGGGGAGTCTGTCTGGGGTTGGTCCCACACATCTTCTCTCATCAATCCATCCCCTGGAAAATGAAGATTCGCACATGAGTTTCAAGGAGACATAATTCAGATCATAGCAATAGTGATTTGCATGTGTTTTGGCACCAACTGCGATATCTATTTTTTATGGGCATGATTAGGCATGTTTTTGCTGGCGCAGAAAAATGTACTCTGTGAAGAAAGTGACGACTATTTACTTAACATTTAGGCAGAAAGCCTAAGTATGTTCAACAGAGCTCATTTTACAAGGTCTGCAGTATCGAAGGACGAATGAACGAAGACTGTTTTCAGTCTTAACGGGGGTTGAGGGAGAGCACCAGCCTTCTGCAGGGGGCAGGACTCTACATGGTCCTTGCAGTTGAGACATCCTATGGTTGCAACAGCCACCTTCTGGCCAGCTCGTTTTTTCCTCTTTCTTCACAACATTGCTGTTGAAACACCTTACTTTAGGCACTTGCTCTGCCATTGCAGTTTTATCTCCTTCCTGTGTAAATCAATCCTTTTCCCTCTTGTGTTTGACGCTCCCTTGGTACAGAGCTGCTTTCCTTTTGATTCTCCCGGGTTAGAGGCCAGTTCACTGCTTAGTGAGATTAGTGTGGATCCCGCCTATGGTGCCAGAGGCAGCAAATGAGTCCTGCTTTTGGGACCTAAGATGAACATTGTAAACTAAACCTATGTTGCCTGCCGCATGGAAGTGAGAGCCTGTTCTCATCTGATGGGTGTTTTTTGGCCTATGGAAGTATTTTGAAGCCTCGGGGCAAGAATTGCTTTGCTTGTTTATTGATCCAACAATGCACTCTAAGGTAACACCCAGCACTGATGAATTGGCCTTGTGTTTGTCTCTTCAGATAAATGTATATGGTTTCTGAACCATGTCTTTTAAAAGAATACCATCACTACTACCAATAATAACAGCATAACTCCTCTGCTTACTTGTACTGTCCCCTAGTTTTATTTCAGAATTAGAGAAACACTAAAAAATAAGCATGTATGGACAAATCTGCTATGCTGGACTCTATTTGTATCATCTATAAATTGTGGGTAATACACATAGTTCTGGGCCACAAAGATGGTTGCTGCATGTAAAACATCCATCATGTCTATTGTGATGAACCATTCGACCAAAGATAATGCAAATCAGCAAAACCTCCCTGTCCCTGAGTGAAGATACACAGGCATGCACACCAGTGCCCTTCCTCTTACTTGTGTGCCACTCTTCCCTTATTGGGGTTACAGCCAGCCAGGGTTTTTCCATGTTGGAATACAGAGACCCACCAAAGAGTCAAGCTCAATGTGTAAACTGGGGTGGTTCATCTGAATATTCTATTCAAGACATTTTTGTGACTGTGATAATCTGCTTCAAAATACGTTCTTTCTTCATCGCACATTATGTCAACTGCATTGAACTAAATAAGCAGATGATTCTGTTTCTGTTTGTATAGTTTTGAGTGACATACAGGGAATGCTACCTCCTAGGTCTACTTTATGACCAACCCTTAGTAGGCTATTTGTTTGTATTTAAAATAGGTTCGTTTATGAAAACTTAACCCTTTAATGCTTAACCATTTTTCAGCAATTGATGCTATCTCACTTTTTATAAATTTTCCTATAAATAACCTGAAATGATTCTGAACTCAAGCTTTAGAAGTCATTGGAGATTTATTTTTTTTTCTCCTTTAATGTGCTCCTTGCATAAAGGGATGGGGTACCATTAGGAACTACGTGTCAGTTTCCTACCATCGTCTAGCCTGCTACCCACTTAATACTGATGTTTTGGGTATGCATTAGGACTTTGCTTATCACTGTGGCTACATAGGAGAAGCACCTTAAATGAGGAAAGGCTTATTTTGCAGTTCAGTCCATGCTTCTGGTGAAGGCTGGGCAGCAGGAGCCACGTGCAGTGGCCGGAACATATGGTGCAACTTCATACATTGTAGCTGGGCCAGGAAGGAGAGAGTGATAGACTGGGCCGGTGACTGGTACAACCTTCAGAGATCCTTTAGGGTGACCGTCTTTCATGATCTACCTCTATACCACCAAAATTGCCTAACTTTCCAACTAATCCTCATTGGTTGGGGACCACGTCATCTAACATAGCAACCTGTGAGGGACAGTAGACGTTAACCATATTGGGTTGTAAAGGAGTATTTGTGTGTGTGTGTGTGTGTGTGTGTGTGTGTGTGTGTGTTAAGTAACCTGACTTGATGACTTGATGTGTGAATAGGTTGGATACTCTTGTAAAAGACTAACTTATAGGACTTGGGGTTCTAGAAACTTAGTTGGAATTAAAGAATACTAGCACATACTTGTGAGTTTGAGGCAACTCTAAGCAGGTCATTTCCACCAATCTGTAGCTTTTCATGGTGTCAGGGCAGACAGCCCAGTTGAAGATAAATTGCAGCCCCCTTTAGCTTTATACTTTTCCTTTTCTAAATTAACATAAAGGTATGAGATGTTATTCATTCACGATACCTTTGAACAAAGTATGTTTTAGCATGCAAGTTCTCTCACTTCATCTATCATTCTGATACCACGACCACCAAGGTGCTGAGCATGAAAACATGTTTTCTAGTTCCTGTTTTTAGTTCCCTAAGGTCAGAGTCCCCAGAGCATGAAGCAGTGTCAAAATTAGGCACTCCTTTCTGTGTGTGTCTTCATGGTCAACAGTAATGTTGGCAGGGATGCATAGAGGATGCATCTCTCTGTCGAGATCATATCCAGAGGTTAGGCATGACTCCCCGGTTGAGGGATGGGGCCACCCACCCATCTCCAAAACTTTAACCCAGAATTGCTCTGATCTTAAGGAAATACAGGGACAAAGTGTGGAGCAGAGACTGAAGGAAAAGCCATCCAGAGACTGCCCCACGTGGGGATCCATCCTATATCCAGACACCAAACCCAGATTCTATCGCGGATGCCAAGAAGTGCTTGCTGACAGGAGCCTGATACAACTGTCTCCTGAGAGGCTCTGTCAGATTCTGACCAATATAGACACGGATGCTAGCAGCCAACCATCCGACTGAGCACAAGGACCCCAATGGAGGAGTTAGGGGAAGGACTGAAGAGCTCAAGAGGCCTTATCTGGCATCAATAGGAGGAGAGGCCCTTGGTCCTGTGAAGGCTTGAGGTGGGAGTAGTTAGGTGGGTGGGTGAGTACACTCTTAGAAGTAGGGTAAGGAGGGATGGGATAGGGGAAAACTGGAAAAGGGTATAACATTTGAAATGTAAACAAATAAAATATCCAATTTTTTTAAAAAAAGATTACATCTCCAGGTGAGGCAGAGAGAGCTGGGTTGTTTTGCTCCATTTGCCTTGTGTTAAATTCTTGATGCACCTTCCTGGGAGCATGCCCTGTGAAGCAATGGCTCCCACTAAGCCTTAAAGGTTCTGCATCATCCAGGGACAGCATCCTGGTTTAAGAAGTCTCTTCTCATACGAACAAACACACGTCAGGAGGCAGTTATAACTCATCTAGACTGTAGCAGCCACTATCCAAGTGCTACTTGACACCCCAAGTGATAAGGGTATCACCCCAAGTGATAGTATTTTTCTACATTGTCATGTCTACATTTAGTTTCAAACCTTGCATTTTAGTCATGATCTTTAGAAATCTGTGTAAATCATAAAGGATAGTGAAATAGATGAAACCACATGAAATGCAACTAGATGAAGAGAGTTTAAACACCATGGGGATGTTTAGCATTTAAGATTCTGTAGAGGTAAGGCAATCTCCTCACCTGGTAAGTTTTTAGAAATATACAAAGAGGGTGAAAAAGTTATATATTTTATGGATTTAGGTGTAAGAAAATGCATTAATGGTTTTAGGGCTGTGTGTGTATGCATGCATATGTGCACCTGTGTTGTGATTTTGAGGTATATCCCTTTGTGCTCCCAGCACGTCATGTGCTTACAGCCACCCACCCAGGAACTCTTTGTATCAAGAATGAAAGACACACACACACACACACACACACACACACACACACATTTGCATGCACGCACACATACATGCACACACACACTAGTTAATTTTAAAATGCCTTTGCTACCTCAAATGCTGGGCACTCCTAAACCTTCCCCTGCCACCCCAGGCCCAACTGGGGAAGTGGCCAGTGACCACCCGCCTGAATTCTCACAGGGCTGGTTGGCTTTCTCTCCTGCAGCTCCTGCATCGCATCCTTCTTCCCCGAGGCATGGTTATTTCTTTCTCTTCCTTCCTGAGTCCTAGCCTATGCAACTTTAAGGGTCCTGCCCTGTCTCCCTTTGTCCAACCATTGGCTGCTGGCATCTTTATTGATCAATCAGAAACCAATTGGGGACAAGAACCTTTAGCGTTTGGAAACACAGATCCCCAATTGAATCAAAGCATTAGAACCAATCCCCAACATACCTGTGCTGACTGCATACAGGAACCCCAGTGCAGAGTTTAAGGAACAACACTTGTTTTGCTTTTAGGTGACAGTTTGGCTTTGTCAAATGGAATGCATTGAGATGGACAGTTGAGGAGGTTTTGGGAAGTTGAGAATAGTTTTGAAAGAGAGGTGTTGGAGAAGGAAGATGAGATGAATATCATAGGGGCATGGACATGAGGGAAAAAATAGAGAATTTTCAGGGCATTTCCTGGATTGTATGGATTCCCCCACCCCAACTTCTTCCAGAACTTTAAAGAACCCTACACGTTTGGGTGGCTGTTTTGTTGAGCTCACTTTCTTCTTCTGCATTATCATTGAAAACTGACTTGCCATGGAAGAAGCCGGACTTGTAGGCTGCAGCAGGGTCCAAGAATGCCTGCCTATGCCCAGGCTATAGATACACCAATCTGTTACTGTCTTGTCATGATGACTTAACCAGGGCATGCTTGGTAGCTTGCATCTGGGGAAATCCATATGTACAAGGCCCCAGATTGCTTTGGTAGCTGAAGCAGCTTTCATGCCTAATTTCTTGACAACTTTGTTTGTTTTCTTATTTCTTGTGTTCTCTATTTTGACATTTACTCTTGATCTTCCCATAGCTTAGCTAACAAATACCCCTTAAACTCAGAGACACTGTCATTGGTAGAAACTTACCTTAGTGATCATGTAATGGAGTCTCCTGTAATCAGACTCTGGAGTAAGGCTGGTAATTTCATTTAATAAATATTGGTTCTTCATAATACAAATTGGAAACAACTCTCCAAATGTAAAGTCACGTCAACCTTTTTGATTTTTTCTGTAATGAGAAAAATGTAGTAATATATTCTTCCTAAGAAATTACCTTGACGATATCCTATTTACCTCAAATTTGTTTGAAAGATCAAAAATATTATGAAATAAATTAGGAAGTTCAAGCAAATTGGACCTATGCAGATCCATGACATTACTTTTAAATGGCCATTCTTTTATTCTGGAATAGTAATACTAGAACTGAATTTGATCTTGCATTGACCCCAGCTAGAAGGCACTACACATTTCCCAGTCTGCTGTGTCATGGAGATAAATTCTATCTAGTGTAAGGAGATGAGAATGTTGACTGTTACATATAGAACATATCCATAGAAGGAAAAGATGCTGTATTTCTTTTCTTGATTGCTTTACTCTGGCTCCTGGAACATAGATGTGATGGCTGAGGCTCTGGCAATCATTCGGACCACATGAATACGAGTTGCACACTAGAGAATATAAGGTGATCAGGTAAAAGGAATGAGGTAACGCTTTTGGGGTCTTGCTATGATAAGGCTAGTAACTTACTTTAGCCTTGTCTCTGTATAAGATAAACTTTTGTCTTAATTTAAGATATTGTTATTCCAAGAGATATATAGTTCCCTTCCTGTACAAAAAGGCCAGTGAACACAGTCTTGGTTGTGTAATTCACTCCCCCAAGCCCAGTGCTACACTGAATGAGTGACACTGATTGTCTCATGGAAATGTCAGTGGATAAAGAGACCTGGCAAGATATGCAGAGGAGAAAGGGCATGGCCCTGACTTTGACTCCTACTTACTGAACATTCTCAGGAAATTATTTAACCTTCTTTAGTCACAGTTTCCTGTTCTGCAAAGCCAGTTACAGCGTGCCTTAATCTGCTCTCATCGGGCGTCTCAGACCATGGTCTGGAGACAACAGAAATTGTTTGCTTGCCTCTCTGAAGGCAGGACTTCCATGTTCACAGTGCCAGCATGGTTGAGTTGTGGGGAAGGACCCCTTTACATAGGGATGCCTCACTGTAACTGACTGTTGGATGGACTTGGAAGATCAGTGGGATCCGTATATAAGAAAACTAATCCTAGTCATGACCATTCTGCCCTCATGACCCGATCATCTTCCTAAGGTCACACTTCTTTTTAGTATCATTTTTGACACTTAGGTTTCAGTGTGAATTTTGGTGCACAAATATGTAATGAGAATTCCATAGGTATAGGCTTTTTTGTTTGTTTGTTTTTTCATTTTGTAATTGTTCTCCAAACAATATGCTCTAATGATCCAGTGTTTGCATTGTATTCCTTTCAAGTAATCTGCAGATGACTCAGACTCTATGGAAGGATATGCACAGGTTACATAGAAACACCAGCCCATTTTTTATAAAGAAGGTGAACACCTGCAGAGCTTGGTGTCTCCAAGATCTGGGAACTAGTCCACCTTAAGTGCCAAGGCACAACTACAAAGATTTGTAAGATTTGGCACAGTTACAGAGAAGAGCTCAACATTACATTTGTTACTTACCCATTTATTTATTTATTTATTTATTTATCCATCCATTTATTTAATTACTTATTTATTATTGTTATCTATTTATATGTGTGTTTGTTTAGACATGGCTTTTATGTAGCCAAGGCTGTCATTGAGTTCTTTAGCCTCTGCTTATCCCCCCTGAGTACTGGAATTAAAGGCATGCTCAGTGAACTAACTAACTTATTTATTTCCCTTGTTTTATTTTTCTTTGACGCTTCTGAGTTCCTGTCATATAACGTCCTTGCACAGAAGAAATAGACTTTCCAGGAGACAAAACATGTTAGGGACACGGATGTGTGAATCTTTAGGCAAACCGACGTGATCACTTCCAGAATAGTCCTGGCAGAAAGCAAGGGAATACAGCAAGGTGCTTGAAGGAATGCGTGGGGCTTGAACATTGCATCCTTAGCACGGCATCTTTATGCTTTAAGGGTAGTTTCAGGATCTTACATAGAGACAATAGCTATGTAGTGGACTCAGGCTTTTCTTTCATGAATGGAACTGTTATACTTGAGAACAGGGGTCAAGAACTAGCGGTGTCTAGCCAGACTTTGGAAAAGTGCAAATATAGTCCATTGTGCCGTGTACAGCGGTTTTTATGGAAGGAGGGGATAATCAATGTTGTGAAAGGTGTGGGTTCAAGGCATGGGAATTTTCAGTAATACGAATGGATTGAAAGTTAGTGTTAGGTTTTCCATTTTTTTTTTGTTTTTTTGTTTTTTTTTCTGTGTGGCTTAAGTGAAAATATCAAGACAGTGTCTGGTGGAGATTGTTTTTACTCTCTGGAGTGTGTGGCTGCCTGTGGAGGTCAGAGGGTAACCTAAGGTGTTATGCTTCAGGCTCTTGTCTGTCTGTCTGCCTGCCTGCCTGCCTCCCCTCCACCCTCTCTCTCTTTTTGAGAGAGTGCCTCTTACTGGCCAGAAAACAAAAAACAGATAAGGCTGGCCAGCCACCCCCTAGGGCCACCTGTCTTTGCCACCCCCCTTCTCCCTGACTGTGACTGTAGGCACATGTTGTCACACCCCTCATTCTTGTTGGGGTTCTGGGGACTGAACTTATGTCCTGCTTTCAAGGCCAGCACAGTACTACCTAAGCATTCTCTCCTGTGTCCGTCTGCTCTCTAAACATATATAGAGTCAGATATGTGTCATTCAGTCGTTTCCAATAACGCATTGTGAGAGGTGTTGCAACGCCACTGTAGTTTATACTGTAGGACAGCCAACAGCTTGAGTTATTGTGAAAATTAAATTGTTTGGTAATTCGCCTGGTAATATGTACTTAATTAAAATGTGATAAATAAGAAATCCCCTTCAAGATCTTACTCTTGAAAATCAACATGTGTTGAAATGTCAACGCTCATCTCTGCCAGAATTAATGTTGAAGATTACAGACACTGGCAAATTTCTGATTACTTTGACGTTCTGGAATGTGTCACAGTTTTGCATGTAGAATTGAGGATGCATCCTTGGGCATTAACTACATCTAAAAGTATAGATACAGTTCTGCTTTCTCTCCCAGTTAATTGAGGCCTCTAACTAGTGCTTCTGTGGCACCCTGCCAGCTCTCACCCTAGTGTCCCACACAGATGCAGTGTTCATAGAAGACAGTGGTTGGGATCAGGCTCTGCCCTCGTTCTCACACACTCATTTGTCAGCGGGAGTTGACATCTAGTTATCTGAACCCTCTTTTCTCATCACAGCCACTCAAATGTGTTTGCTGTCTTAACGCACCTAAGCAACACAGAGGACTTCTGATTTTGCTCCTAACAGGTTAGCATTTT
The DNA here is from genome assembly GCF_008632895.1 of Mastomys coucha. NCBI lineage: Eukaryota > Metazoa > Chordata > Mammalia > Rodentia > Muridae > Mastomys > Mastomys coucha. Next base: position 83,975,446 of record NW_022196898.1, read on the forward strand.
GCTTATAATAGATGTTCTTCTAGAGATGTTTACTTAGTGGCTTTTGAGGAGGAAGCCATGTAGTCCCTCACCTGAGACTCAGAGGGTTGAGGGCCACCACCACAGAGCAGGAAATAGAAAGTGGAACATGGAGGAGGCAGAAAGAATTCTGGGATAGAGCCAGGCATGGGAAGATTTAAGGAGACAAGTGCATGGTACCCGAGCACAGATAATCAGCCATGTGGCAGAGTGTAGATTAGAATAAATGGGTTATTTTAAGTTATGATCTTGTCAGACTAGAGCCTAGCTATATGGCCAAGCTATTTGTACATCTGTCTTGAGTCTGAGTCTTATTTCTGGGAGCATGGGGCTTGGAGGAAGAACCAGATGTACCTTTTACACTTTGTCATCGAACGCTTCTCAGGAGTACTAACAGTTGTGTATTTTGGGGATCCATTTTGGGTAATGCTTGTGTATTCCTTGGATCTCTTATGGTCACGTGGTCATGTGGCTCCCATCTCAAAGATGCTGCATCTCCTGTATCAAGTTTCTGGCATCTCTAGTGCATCCACAGGGCTGGGCTGGAGGTATTTAAGCTCTCTGTCCTGCTATGACTCTTTTGTCTAGCCCATCTTGTGATGACCATTTGTCTCCTATAGCCCTGAAGCCAGATAGTTTCTTTTTAAAACTAGTAGTTGAGGACTGGGTAGTGGTGGCGCATGCCTTTACGCCTTTAATCCCAGCCCTTGGGAGGCAGAGGCAGGCAGATTTCTGAGTTCGAGGCCAGCCTCCAACCAGGGCTACACAGAGAAACCCTGTCTCAAACAACAACAACAACAACAAAAAATTAGTAGTTGAGTCTCATTCAGATTTTTTAAAACATACAATGAGCTTATTTTTTATTAATTATTTAATTTATTTACATTTCAAATGTTGTCCCCCTTCTGGGCTCCCCTCCTCCATGAACACCCTACCCTGCCCTCCTCCCCTTTGCCTCTAAGAGGATGTTCCCACCTCACCCCTCTAGCATTCCCTTTCTCTGGGGCATCAAGCCTCCACAGGACCAAGAGCATCCCCTCCCACTGAGGTCAGACAAGGCAGTCCTCTGCTACATATGTAGCCAGGGCCATTGACCTTGTTTGGTGGTTTAGTCCCTGGGAACTCTGAGGGGTCTGGTTAGTTGATACTGTTGTTCTTCCTATGGGGTTGCAATTCCCTTCAGCTCCTTCAAATTCTTCCCTTAACTCTTCCATAGGGGTCCCTGGGCTCAGTCGAATGGTTGGCTGTAAGTATCTGCATCTGTCTTAATCAGGTCCTGGCGGAGCCTCTCAGAGGTCAGCCATGCCAGGCTCCTGTCTGTAAGCACATCTTGGAATCAGCAATAATGTTGGGGTTTTGTGCCTGCACATGGGATAGATCTCAAGTTGGGGTGGTCTCTGGATGGCCTTCCCTTCGGTCTCTGCTTCATTTTTTTTTTTTTTTTTTTTTTTTTTTTTTTTTTTTTTGGTCCCTGCATTTCCTTTAGGCAGGAACAATTCTGGGTCAAAAATTTTGAGATGGGTGGTGGGTGGCCCCATCCCTCAACTGGGGGCCTTGTCTATCTACCGGAGGTGGTTTCTTCAGGTTCCATCTCCTCATTGTTGGGCATTTTGGCTAATGTCATCTCCATTGAGTCCTGGGAGTCTTCTAGGAGCCTTCCACATATCTAGTGTGTGGGACCTTTTAGTGGTTCCCTGCCCCCGTTCCCCATCTCCCCCACACTGCTGCATGTTTCTATTCATTCTCCTTCTCTCCTGCCTCCGTCCCATGCCTGATCCTGCCCCCATTTTTTCCTTCATCCTCTCAGGTGGCTCCATTAGCCTCCTGTGATTATTTTGTTACCCCTTCTAAGTGGGATTGAGCATTCACTCTTGGGCCTTCCTTCTTGTTAGGCTTCATATGGTCTGTGAGTTGTATCATGTGTATTCTGAACTTTTGGGGTCATATCTACTTATTAGTGAGTACATGCCATGTATGTCCTTTTGGGTCCGAGTGACCTCACGCAGGATGATATTTTCTAGTTCTATCCTTTTGTCTGCAAAATTTGTGATGGCTTTATTTTTAATAGCTGAGTAGTATTTCATTGTGTAGATGTACCACATTTTCTGTATCCATTCTTCAGTTGAGGGACATCTGGGTTGTTTCCAGTTTCTGGCTATTACAAATAAGGCTGCAGTGACCATAGTGGAGCACGTGTTAATTTTTCTATTGGCATTTTTGTTGAAAGGGGTGCTTAGAGTCACTCCATCATGTTCAACTCTACAATAAAAGATGGATGGCCACTATGCTAATATAACAACAAAAATAATTAATGAAAGTTAGTTCAACAACCATGTAAAATAGGTTACTGAATATTTTAATCATTGTTCATAATTTGCTGTTTTATTCTTAGGAAAATCTCTTCTCCCTGATAAACTGCTTTTCATTAACTGTTTAATCACAAAGCCAAATTTGAACAGTTTTAGCTTTCTGTGTTTTCTTACACCATGTGATTCAGGTTCCAGATTATATCATTGCAATTATGATGAAATTGAGCTCATTGTAAAGCTCCATTTCACGAATGCGTATTTCCTTTGTTACTTGTTTACTTCAAGTCAAAAGGAAGTTATATCTTGCTCAGGTGGGATGGCTCATACCTATAATTCCAGTACTCAGAAGGCTGAGACAGGAGGACCACTAGGACTTCCAGGCCAACGTGAGGTACACGGTACATTCACACTAGCCTGGACACTAGAATGAGGCTCTATGTCAAAGTAATTGAGTAAGCAAGTAATTAACCCTAAGGAGTATGTGGACTATTTTACAGCAGAGTATGTTATTGTACACCACTGCGTTCCTCATGCCCCTCCAGACTGCCTATAATTAAATGGGATCTAAGTAGGAGAATGCTAAGCAAAGGGTAGGCATTCATTGATGCCATCACTGCTATTTCAGTGTTTTGATGATACATTGTGATAGAGATTTACTCATTTAGAACTCCAAATGTAGGTAGTTCTAGGGGACTTTCTGTGTGTCATCAAGCCCACCTGGAGTGGGAAGGGAACCCTGGAAGTCCACGTGGCCTCGCTGGCTCGGATGAGGTGTGAGTGTGCTCAGAACCTAAGCTTCACCATCAGCACAAATGCTGTCCTCAAGCACGGGCATTCCACGGTTGCTAGCGCCTTGGAATGGAGAAATGAAGCGCGAACTGGGGACCAGACACCTAATAAATGGCTCTATGACTACAGGTGGCTTCCATTCAAAGAGTGATTAAATGCTTCTTCAAATGGCTAAGGTTAAGCTCTAAAGCTGATAGGCTTCCTTCTAAAGACCAGGGTAGATCAGAAAAGCCTACTGGTGTCCTTTCACAGGGGGCGCTCCACAAAGCTGCATTCTCTTCCTCAGGGAGACAGAAGAGAAAGCTCGAGTCTGTGTTAGGAACAGGCTAGAAGCACAAAGCAGAGTATGTGACACTGTGGTTTCAGAAGTTACAAAAGCCATAATGTGTTCTGTTGGAATTTTACCTGTACATGGGCTATAAGGCAGATAGGAAATCATGAAATGATAAGGTATTTATTTTATTGCTGTGACTAATTAAGATAATAGATTTTACTGTTCCATTTACTAAAATCTAATATGTTGAATTTCAAATAATCTGATTATTATTATTATTATTATTATTATTATTATTATTATTATTATTTGTTTTTTTTTTTTTTTTCGAGACAGGGTTTCCCTGTGTAGCCCTGCCTGTCCTGGAACTCACTTTGTAGACCAGGGTGGCCTTGAACTCAGAAAGCCACCTGCCTCTACCTCGCACGTGCTGGAATTAAAGGCATGTGCCACCACTGCCTGGCTGCTGATTTTTTGAAATTTTATCTTGTCAAGAATATCTGATTTTTTTCTACAAGATTATGGGTAAAAAAAAGTCTACTATACTCCACCAAATTTTGCATTAACTATTCTAAGCAGATTTTTTTTTTGTGGTATATTTTTGGCAGTTAATTAAGTTAACTCTCAAATCAAACAAAATATTATTTTTAAGTGGAATTTATATGACTTATTTTGTTCTTCACAGAAAAGTCTTTTTCTGCAATGACTATTAAAATTTGGGTGAATCAAATTAATATTAAAGTAGGGCATATTAATTATTACTGACTACTAAGAAATCATTTTTAAAGCTTAAGCTTTGTTTTTATTTTTTGATGCATTGTGTTAATGATTAAAGATTAAAAACATCTTGGCAGTGGGCAGTAGGCTTCTATGTAGAAAAACAGGAAGTTAATCATGGGACACTTTTCTTCTTACTACTGTAAACACAACAGTAAGGATTGTTACAGTTAACACTAGATCCTATGTCTCCCTTCATCTGAAGTAGGTGTTAGGTAACATGCCAAGCGAGTTTTCCTAACTGTTCGCCGTGGAAAAATCTTTGTATACTGATCCTTTTGTATGGAATATCGAACCATTGAATCATTAGGATTAAATGGGTAACATGAACTTTTTTTTTTTTAAGTAGGTTTCACATAACATACATTATTTCTATGTCAATATGTCTGTCTCTGTCTCTCTGTCTCTCTGTCTCTGTCTCTGTGTCTCTATGTCTGTCTTCTCCCCCCTCCACCCACCCACTCTCTTTTTCTCTTTTTCCTTCTCTCTCTCTTTCTCTCTTTCTCCTTCCCTCCCTCCCTCCCTCCCTCTTTCTCTCTCTCTCTCTCTCTCTCTCTCTGTGTGTGTGTGTGTGTGTGTACACACCCAGGATTCAGTTATATATTAGAGGACCTGATCTCTCAGTTGTTATGGCCAGTAAACAACCTTAGGTAAACTACAAAGAGAAGAGAATTGGCATGTCAAAAATTCATATTCTCATTGTTAAGGAGAGGGGGCCTGGGCATCTTTAGGAGAGATGAACAATAAGAATCATCCCAAATGTCCTGGCAGATTGCATGTATGCATGCTTTAGCTGCTGTGTTGCCAGGCAGGGCTATTATTGTTGTTATTATTATTATTATTTTGTAGTTACTGCTTGAGTTGACCTTATTTTGAAATATTTTCCCCAAGCTCTAGAGCAACCTGAGTCTGTAGGACTGTGATGTGCCTCCCATACTGGCTTTTTGTGGTTCAGGTGTTTATATGAAATATACATTACAGCGCAACTGCCTCAGAAGCCTGCGGCCTCCATTGTGGAAGGATTGTGTTGCTTGTATTCTATTATTTATGGGTGATTGTCAAGTTGGAAGAATTGCCATTTCGTAACAGCCTCAGGAATAGAGCCCCCTTTCAGCTCTAGCCACAGGAAGGAAGGCCCAGGGTTCCACAGCAACTTGGTTTCTGCGCCTTCTGCTTGGATAGATCATGGCTGGGGCAGGCCTTATTCTTGAGTCTGGAAGATCAGTGAGAGCAAATCAGCTGGTCTTGGCTGAATCCCTTCCAGAAGACTCAGAAGACTCAGGCGTTTTTTTTTTTTTTTTTTTGGTTAATTTCCCTAAGGTGAAAATTTTAATCTCAAATGTGTCTGTGTGTAAGGTAATCTTTCAGAAGGCTTACTTTCTAGAATAATGAATCTTTTTATAACTACAGATTAAGTTTGGCTAACTTTATAAATCAAAATAATTTTGAATTAGTACATAAAAAGGGATTTATGAACAATAATAATGTAGTACTGGGAGGAAACTCGAGCCGAGCCTGCTATAGGCAGTGCTGGCACAGAACACAAATATGCACCAGTTGCTCAACAATTTGTTGTTGTTGTTGTTGTTGTTTTTCCTGGTCTTAAAATCTGGGACTCTTTTGGCACAAGTATACTTATCGTGAAAGAAAATAATTTTTAAAAATTCCATTCCCATAGGCTGGAGACACTGCAATGTGAAAAATATAGATGATCTTGATAAATTACTTTTAATGTCACATTGCAGACCAGACTTTTGGTATATGGATCTTTATAATAGCACACATTGGAGTGCCTGGAACACAGACATGAGTCATTCGAGGTGTATTGTTAAAGTGTTTTGGGACACACCCAGCAGATGAAAAGGCTCAGAACTCTTAAGATACAATTCGGAAATTCTCCCTTGATTACTCAGTAACTATTGTGCTTTCTTTATCGTTAATTATTTTTAGATAACAGAGTCAACAGATGCACAGGGAGGAAGGATTCTTATGAAATAGCAGTTTGGGGCACCTCTACCCATAGAGCTAGAGAGTGAACAGAATTTTTCACAAATGAGAAGTTTGTCTTTAAAAAGGTCGAGACTTGGGTTTCAGCCTTCCTGCTTTTTTTGGTCTGAGAAAAAGCTTAGACAGCCTTTGCTCAGGAGAGGGTTTCTTGAAGCAGGCGGCCAGCTTCCAAGCACATCTGCTGGGCTAGAAATGTAAGAAAAAAATGGCCACCAGGGACATGTCCTGTAGTTGACCTTGTATTACCATTTCAGATCCTGAACAGGTGGCCGTTTTAGCGCCTCTTGGAAATTAAGATCAAAACCTTTTGTTTTATGGTCAAAGCAAATGATATGGGCAGAGAGTTACTTAGTGTTTGGGCCTTGGTTTCTTGATCTGTGGACTCACAGATTCATCTTCAGCTGATGACCCGTGTCGCCGTCTGGGTTTGTGCACTGTCAGACACTGCACTGTCAGAGTTATTCCTCTGAGTTAAAAAGCCCCGACCCCTGGCAGATGTCAGTTAATCATCTTCATGACAATGTTCTCCATGTTTAAGTTTCTGTGGACCAGGGAAAGTGAATCCTCAGTGTCAACCCTTGGTACAGGGCAGATGTTCGACATGGTGGATAATCCCTGTCAGAAAGTTTTGTCTTGCACCAAAGGTGGGCTGGGTATATCATTAAGGTGAACCTGGCATTTTGATTTATAATGAAAGGAGGGCAACCGGGTACTTTGTATTTGCAATTCCTGTGTGTACACTTGGATGTTCGACTAGTGTACTTCGTTAGGCCACATTGGGTGTTCTCAAGAACTCTTAAGACATCTCCAGTCCTGCCCCTCCTTTCAGTACCCAGAGTTGGAGCTGTCACTGCTACCTAGCATTCCTTTAGTTGAGGAATGAGACAGTTTGAGCTTATCCTACTGCACTAGCTCAGAGATGTGGACTCCCATTTTTATCTTGCTTATCTTAGTATAATTCTAGCCAAAGGAGATGAAGCTAGCTAAACAAAGCAGACAGTAAAGGAGAACCCAGCCCCCATTCTGTAATGCAGGGCTATGCACTCTGGAAGTGCAGCCAAGGGAGGGCACTGCAGCTCAGACAGCTTGTTCTCTTGATTTGCGTTTGCTGACTACTCTTCTGTCAGGTTGGAATGGATCTTTCGTGTACTTTCTTACTTTTAAATTCCTCCTGAAAGTGAGAGCGGTGGTAGGTGGACTTTGCGTAGATATGTTTCCTGTAGCTCCTACATCCTTGTTACTGTTAGTTTCATAGATGAAAATTCTCTTTCATTTTCACCGGGCCTTGCCCCTAAGCAGTTGAGCACTGTGATTTGTGGCATCCCTGAGGGTCCTCGGTGGTCGGTTGAGGAGGCGGGCGGGCACATTCCAGCGGAAGAGCTGTAGGTGTTCAGAACAGAGCTCTGATTCAGAAGGGAGCAGGAGTGTGGGGTGAAAGTTGGCTACTGTCCTCCAGCCTCACCTGAGGCAGAGTTTCTTACGATGAAAAGGGCCTTCCCTAATGAGCTGCCCCAGTATGCAATTAAATAAATGACAGCGCACAACTCTAGAAACTCCATCCATCCTAACAAAACATAACAATAGATAGGACAAAGGGCTAATTTTCTTGGACTCCAGAATCTATAGCTTTGACTTTGAACCTGTGGTGGACTGCCTTAGGTCATTTTGGCAGGCAAAGTTAAAAAACCTTTTCCTCTAGCCCAGCAGTTCTCAACCTGTGGGTTGCAGCCTCTTGGGGTGGGGGAGTCCCATATCAGATATCCTGCATGTCAGATATTTACATGACTGTTTATAAAAGTAGCAAAATTACAGGGACAAAGTAGCAATGAGATTGTTTTATGATTGGCGGTCACCACAGCATGAGGAACTGTATTGAAGAGTCACAGCATTAGGAAGGTTGAGAGAAGCACTGCTCTAGTGGAGGTATGGTTACACACACGTCCATGTGCTTTGAAACGGATTTGACTTAATCAGCAAAGAAACCTGAAGGTGCTGAAGGACAATGTTTTGCCATCTTTTGAAGAAGGGGTCATGCTTGAGAACCATGAAAAGCACCCAGACAACCCTGAGGGTGAATGCATTTGATGTTGTACTGTCGGTACACCATTACTACATGTTTTATGCTTAGATGCTGGAGACAACGTGTTAAAGCTTTTATTATTGATATATTAGCCCTTCCTCCCAATCTTTGATAACCTGCTGCTCCTCACTTTTAAAGTAAGATGACTGTAGACAACGTTTCCATTGCTAAACAGGCTTTGACTGGGAAGTTCTTGTTAGCATCCAGAACCTGCCTGCGGCAGATATGTGGGATATTTCAAGTCTTTTATCGTACTCAAACGGTATCATTACCTTTACTTTCTATATGAAAAAGGGGAATTTATAATTTTCTCTGCATGTTTATACTTTAAAAGAAACAGAGACTTTTTCACCAATTAGCCTAACCCGAGAGGACATCATTAGAAGAACTATTTACTTACAGTTCATGTCTTAATTACTTGTTGGTTTTCTAGAACTCTTCAGTTATGACTGAGAATGCCCAGTTTTCTTTCATAGCTGTCCCCAAGGTGAGAAAGAAAGTTGTTCTGTTTTTCCAAAAAGCCTGACTGGTGCCTCCACAGTTCTTTTGGAAAGGCATATTACTTACTGCTGTGTTCTTAAAACCACCACTCAAAGTGTTAGAGATGCTGGGAAGTGAAGAATGTCTTTCATGGTCTCAGGTACTTCAGGTTTCTGTCCTGATCCTGTGAGCAGCAGCTTCCCTGTTGGAAACCTACAGAGTTCCTCCCTGGATGCCCAGAGATGGTTTTAAGCCAGTTCAAGCCTAGGGGATCATTTGCTCTGATATCAGATAAGCAAATAAAATAAACAGACTGTTGCCCATGTGGGAACTGGTTTCTGCAGTCTCTGTTCAGGTCTCTGAATGGGTTCCATTGTTTATTTATTGTGCTTTTCACAAGTGCTAATAAGCTCACCCTTGTTTTACTAATAGCTTTCTTCTTAAGTATCTTGACATTTCAGTTAACTGTCAATGGCCTCAATGTTTTTTTTTGTTGGTTTTTTTTTTTTTTTAAATTGGGCCAGACTAACTGGCTTGTTTAAAAGTTAGGCAGCTTTATATAAATTGTAGCATATAAAAATAAGGGACATTTGTTAGGCATTTTAAAATTTGTTTCCCTAGTTACAAAATGTAAGGTTGAGATAGAAACTTGGCTTTTATATTCCTTCTTGTGCTAGTAAAATTAAGTAATTGAATGCAGATTGTAGAACCTGTCGGCTAGCTAAGTAGTTATAAGTTTTTAGTTAAAGCCTGCTAGATTTGTGGACACATTTCCTTTTTAAATGTAATTCTGTTTCAAGTCATAGCATGAAGAATTTAGATGAGCAAACCTGTACTTAAGGCAGTGTTTTACTTTCAGATTTTTATTGCATTAATTTAAAAAGCCATAAATAAGAAAAAAAAAAGTCTTCATTAGTGGAAATGAAACTGAAACTGAAGTTAAAGCGGACTGTTGACCTTGTACTAGGAGTTAAAACCTGCAAACCAAGGCCTGTGTCTGCACAGAAAGAGGCAGAGGTGGGGAAGCAAGTCCCACTACCTTGGGCAGTCTCCTCAAGTGACCAAACACTGTAACAACAGGACAGCCATCGAATCACTCTGTGGGCAGTCTTAAATGTAATTAGCAGTGTCAGTAAAAATCAAAGACAGTCTAAGGAGAAAAATCTCAGAAAGGATTATTAAAATATCCCAATGAAGGTGTCTGCAAACCCTTAAAGTGAGGGGCACACATTTAGTCCCAGGAAGATACTTCTTCCTATAGAAGACAGCAGAGACAGGCAGTAGGCAGGCAGACCAGCAAGCAGGGCTGTTGAAATGGCTCATTAGATAAAGACATTTGCTACAAGGCTTGGAAGCCCTTTGATCCACGTGGATGAAGGAGAAGACCATCTCCAGAAAACTGTTCTCTCACTTTAACATGAGTGCCTGCTATGGCACATGCTTGTATGCTTGTGTTTGTGTGCTCGTGTGCGTGCACGCGCGCACGCACGCGCGCGCGCGCGCGCGCACACACACACACACACACACACACACACACCATAAAATACGTTTCTAGAAAATATGTTTAAAATGTGAATGGATGGAGCTTGAAATAATCACTCTAATTAAGGTGGCTGACCAAGATCCAGAAATTCAAGCTTATGTATGTGGACGATAGCTTTGACTGCTCTCTATTGCTGTTTAGCAAGAGCCTTATTATGCTGATGTATGCTAATTAGGAAAGCTAACCCACATTTCTTTTGATTTATCTGATGCTAAACTCTTTATGATGACTTATTATTGCAGCTTGATTTTCTTACAGTGTTGGTGCCAGTCGGTACCCTCAAGATGAGGATACTTCTACATTTAAAGGTGTTCAAACCGAGTGATGGACCTGTCGGCGGCTGTGCAGCTACGTTTTTTTAGGCAGCTAGTTGTGTTGGAGATGCTCCCTTATCTCAGCAAGGTGCCTGGAACATTTCTGGCACAAACAGATTTGTAAATCAGTGCCCTTGGTTTAGACTCAGGCATTTATAGACTTAACATTTCCATACTCTGAGGCAGGCAACAGCTATCCTAGGCCTGGGTAGCGTTTACCAGTGAAATTTCTCTTTCAAAGAAAAAGAATAGTCTTACAAATGTTCATCTTTTCAACGGAAATAGAAGATATTGCCTAAACTAAGTTAAATGGACCTTGTGTTCAGCAAATGTTTACTAATTTGCATTTTTTAAAAATTTGATAATTGATAATTGCCTTTGGTTTCACAGATGACTTTAAAATATTAACACTGCTTTTAAAAATTCAACTTGTCATAAAGAGAGAGCATTATGGAAGGTGTGTACAATAATACTCTTTAAAGCGTGGAAGCGTTCTACGAGGACCTTAATGGAGTTGCTTTCCCTTTAGTTGTATTACGTGGATCTCAAATGGTCTTTACTTGATCCCTTGGCTCACAGCTTAATTGGAAGTGCATGACATGGATGGTCCGATAGGAAGCAGTGAATATTGTGTTGCTATTGGATGTTATTGTTGTAACATCAGTCAGTTTTTGCAGTTTTGGTGAAGCTTGGACATTTGAAAATTCTGTTGTTGCTTTATGTGACATTAGAGGTTATGTGTATGTGTGGAAGGGTCACTTTATATAAAACTTTAAATGTAAGTATAGAAAGGTTTGCAAAATGTTCAGCCTGCTGGCATCTGAGAGTACATTGTTTTGAATGGTAGTAGCGCAAGAGTCTTTGAAATGTTTTAAAAGTGAAATCTTAATGTCTTAAGTTGTTTATCAAAATGATATATTTTATTTATTTGTTTATTTATTTATTTTTATTTCTTTTTATTTTTCCAAACTCTCCTGTCTGATCGTCTTTGAGTCAGGCAGGTCCTTCCCATCCCTGGTCCACTTTACAAAACAAAACACTAAAAATAGTGTTTTAAAGTTAATACATTTTTCTTTTCCTCAATAATTAGTGATGGCAGCAATGGTAATCTTGGCCCAGGAGGACTCAGTCGTCCAGAGAGCCATTCCTTTTGGGGAAGCCCGCAGACAGTATAATCCAGAGTAACATTTAAGAACATCATGTGAAATGATCAGACGAGCCTTAAAGTGATTTTCAGAATTATGTGTGAGAAGAGCAACTGTCCCGTCTCTGTGACCATTTCTTTCTCACTAGTAGACCGTGACTGTCATCACAGCTTACATTTTGAGCTGATCTTGCCCTCTGTCAGGAAATCCCCAGGAAAGAGATATGGCTTTGCCAGTCTCTGATCCAAACATGTTTTCTGACTAATCTTTTATAACCTTTCTTATGTTTTACAACACTACTGTGGTTCACATTTCCTGGATACAGAGAATACAAACTATATATTATCAGTTTGACTTGACAGCCTGAAAACTTTAATCTGTATGTGTGTTGATCTTTGTTAGTTAGGATTGTTAAATATACTGGGTGATAATTTAGCTTCTTTGATTTTTATGACCCAAATGACTTATAGAATATATTCAGTGTCTTAGCCTGTTACATTTATGTACTTTATTTTTTTCCTTCCATTTTTACAAGGCAAGGACCATTATCTTTATCAGATTCTCAGGTTCGGTGCCGATCATAAATGTGGGCAAAAGCAAGTCTTCGAATGAGAGGGGCTGCGAAGATTCTAGTTCATCCATGGTAGAACTGTGTAGACACCAGTGGGGTAGTTTATACGTTTTTGCTTTATAGTACTGGGGACTGGATCCAGAATCTCATGCAAGCTAGATGAATACTCTACCATTAAGCCACATTCCCCAGTTCTTGATGACATGGTGAAGCTGGTGCAAATGTGGCTGATCACAATGGTAAAACAAAAGGAGAAAAAAAGAGAAGGGACAAAAGAGACTTCTTGTGATCAAAGTTAAATTAATTTATAATTAATTTATGTGGCAGCATTACTACATGTTCAATGTAGTATGGTGTTATAAAACACAAGCACCATTTCATTATTTCAAAGCAATGGTTACAAGTAAAAAATTCTGATGTGTAAAATATATGATCTTTATATTATCTTTCTATTATCTGTCTATCCCATATATGAATCCATCCATCCAACCATCTCCATTTGTGTTATATATGCTATTTATAATTACTTATGGTTGACTAAAAATAATGGCTGACTTACTTTAGTTTACTGTAAGAAAAGCCTGAGTTTTCTGTTTTAATGACATTGGCTGCTCATTAACACTTGTCAGGGAGTACACTTTTCCTTAATCCTGGGAATCATTAGACTTGTGCTGACCCTAGGATCTGTAGGGGAAACATTAGAATCTACACCTTTAGAACAGACAGGCAACACTGGCAGATATGTCTGGCCTTTTGACAGTGCAACATAAAATAGACAACCAAGGAGTTTATGTTCATGTTATGAACTATGAAATCATGTTACAAAATATCCACAAATGCCATAACGGCTTAACTGTTTATGATTTTTATATTGCACTGTATTTATTTCTATAGTTATGTGTACTCAGCCCTGTTTCCAGGTTGGGCATACTTGTATCTCAGTAGAGAAAATTGGGGGAGGCATTTGCCACAGACTACCCAATTTGATGGGAACAGAGCTATTGAGCTTCAAAGCTGGTTCCTGAGTCCTGGTTCACCAGCTTTGTATCAGCAGCATGCTCTGGCTACAGAAACAGTAGAGAGAAGAGTACAAACAGCTAAACCAGTCAAATAAATGAAACGGTAACATAATCACAACAATAAGGCTTGAAAAACAAAACTACCTTTCTGGTTTTACTTAAATACACTTGATATGCTAGGCCATGAACCTTCAGTCTCTAACATGAAAGCAAGGTGTCTTCAGTGTCCAGATTCATTTTCCTCACAAAGAATAAACGTTCTTGTCACAGTAGGGCATTTCACAATTCTCTACCACCATCTGGATGTTATGTGTAGGACTTTCTTATTAGACTCTTTCCATAGACTGGCCACCTATTGGGTTCCTACAAGTGTGGGGCATAGCTAGTCCATCCTGCAGTAGTAACAACAGGTTTTGGAAAGATCATGGGCTAGGTTCTGTCACTGACCATGGGTCTACCTTTGTCCTGGTGCTGTTTACTGACTTCAGCTGGGAATTCCAGATCTTGATGCCCACAGAGCAATCTTTTAGGGCCGGGTAAGTCATTATGATTAACTTTGCTCCATGTCTTAGATCTGTCATTGGAAGCACATGATTACTTTTGTCCTTACAGTGTGATAGGTACAGAGAGTTAAGAAGGGGCAATCTTTATAATGAGTGCTGAGTTGTATGGTAGCTGTAAAGAAGTAGAAATAGAGATGAGTGGCAAAGCTTAGAACATTGCTTCTTAAATATTTTCCTGTCATGATCTTGTTTTCCCTAATACATTTTCATATGACCTTTGGCATAGAATTATGTAAAATAGGAATAAGAATCAAGTACTTACTGATGATAAGTTATAAGGACATTAATTTTAAGTTAGTTATTGGGTATATATGTCATCTTGCATGTATGTGTTTGTCCTTAAGGACAAATGATTTTGCATGCTATTGAGATGGGTGTACTCTGTCTCTTCATGTAAAAATCAAATCTGTAATATTTGATACCACAGGGCAGTTTTATTGGGTTTGACTGACATTTCGATTTTTAAAAGAAACCACTTTGTTTAAGAGCATAGTAGGAGATGGCAGACATTTTGGAAGTTGGACTGATCCCTAACCAACATTTATTTGATGATTATTTTATGTGTGAAAGTAAAGCCCATAAACCACCTTAAACAGTGGTTTTAAAATTCAACAGTCTACTATAGAACAATTCAAAGACACACTCATTTGGTACCTACATGCTGTAAAATAATAATAGTAAAATATTTGAAGTCCTTGCTTTGCATAGGTAAACCAGTGTGTTTCTGTAAGAGCTAAACATGTGCGTGCTACGAAACCACTGGAATTCGTGGCATGCAATCTTCTTGAATTGAAACTGCAGGGTTTCAGGACTTCTTCCCCGTCCTATGGTCTGACAGTATGCACCATGCGGCATGTGTAAGCTGTGTGTTGAGACTCAAGGCTGCAGGGACATCTTAGGATATGTCATTGATAGATGATGCTACAACACCTCAGGTTAATTATACCTGAATTTTAAAGTTAACTTTCGCACATCACACATTCAGAAAAGTTTTACTGGTGCCCTAATTTTCATGACCCCAAGATTCATTTATATGACCTCCATGTGGGATTGAATCCCACAGTTTAAGAAGTTGAGACATAGTCAAACTTGTCACTTGTCAGTGCCATTGACGGAGGCAATTCAGCTTCATTTAAAGGACAGACAGGGGCCTGGAGTGATGGCTTACTGTTTAGGGCCACTTACTGCTTTTGCAGAGGATCCATGTTTGAGTCCCAGCACCCACATGGTGGCTTACAACCATCTCTAGCTCCAGGTTTGTCTGACTTTCACTTCTCACTTTCATAGGCACGCGGTATAAACATGGTGTCGAGACTTATTTCATAGGCAGCTCTCATACACATAAAAATAAATGTTATTTTTTTTTAAAAGAACAAGAAATAAGGAAAGGATTTCATTTACTACTGTCTTTGATCCAGTTATACTCAGATTTGAAAACTTTAATTTCCTAGAATGATATTACATCCAATGGAACATATAATAACACTTTCTAGAAGTTCTGTTTAAGTTTATAGAGGGCACATTCTTATTTAAATTCAAAACTTCTTTGTCACTTTTCTTTTCTGCAGAGAGATGCTTTGAAGGTTTGAAGTGTTTGCTTGGAGCCCTTGACCAGCCTTCACTATAATTAATTCTCCTGTCTCCTCTCTGTGTGACTTTATATTCTCGTCATTGGTACTCATGAATGGGCCAACATAAGCTTTTGGTAAACTATAGTAATGCACCTTCAAAATCCTTGCCTGGGTTTTGAATCTATGATTGGGAAGTGGAAAGAGTGGTTAGGTTGTAATCTCCAGGTAACTAAGCTTGTGCCCAAATTTTGAAATCAAAGTACATGCTAGCAGTGTTTACGGAACATCTAAGATTTATATCTTTAAAGAGAATATGTGCTTACTTGTTATTCAGTTTACTCTCTCATATGTTTTGAAGCTGTTATCACAAAGCAAAAATAATAAATTGGTTTATGAGATCATGTGATACATCAGAAATAATATTTTGATTTGTCTTTAGTTCTCCCATATATAATTGCTTAGCAGTTAAAAAAAGAAAAAAAAACAAAGGCAGACATTTGCAGAGATGTGAATGATGTTAGGCTTTATGTGAGCCACGAACCTAAATGATTTGCAAATGTCGAATGCCTGCATTTATTTAAATAAATCATGCCCAGTAAGAAGTAGCAAACTTCCATCTTCCATTGTGAATGAGAGAGAAATAAAAATTTAAAGTGATTTAAAGTTTTCTGCAATTGAAATTTATTTGGAAAAAAAACTTTTACAAGATGCTAATTCTTACAAAGCTTAGGATACAGTTCTTATTCCACCATATTTAAATGTGCATACATGTTTTCTAAAGGTTAACGGTGTGTTTCCTTTATTTTAAAAGATGAGCTTCCATTCAGAAATGTAAACAAAACCTAGCTCTTGCCTATTTCCAAGTCATTTAGAAAAGAAGACTTAGGGAGAAGGATGCATTCTGAAGTCTTATAGTTGCAAAAATGTGTAGAGTCTCATCCATTGAAACTAAAGGTATCTTTCTACTATCAGACCTGCTGAAACTGAAGGTGTCTTTACTGTTAGACCTGCTAGGGACACGAATTTTCTTTCACAGTTCTTCTGGGATTTAAACCAGTATGGAAAGGAGAGCTCAGAGAAAGGGGTGGAAACATCTTTAAATCATTACAGTAATATATATGTGCTTGCATTGAAAAAGTTATTTGTCGATTTGCTAACTGTCTAGTTAGAGGTATTGGTGTTGACAGCCGCATGCTGTAACTAGGATCCTGAAGAGAAAAGTTTGCAGGGAGGTAATTCCAGCAAAGGAATTGTCTGTCTGTCTGTCTGTCTAGATGTGGTCTGAGGTCATGAGCTCTGTCACCATATTCTGAACTGGGGTCTCAGATTTTCCAAAAGAAAAATTCAGGAAATATTATTTAAAATTCCTGATGTCTCAAGACATGCATACTCCTATCTTGGAGGGGCTCCTCTTTGGTAAGTGTTATGAGCTATCAGAAACACAGGGAAGAATACATCAGTGTCTTTTCAAAGTTTAAGAATTTACCGAGTAACAATAAAATTGTACGTATGTTTATTTTGATGACATTGGTTTGCCAAATGTGACTGCTTTTCATGCTAGCTCTGGTTGAGACAAACACAAGTTATTATTGTTGTTGTTGTTGTTGTTATCACTAGCATTACTATGCTAAGATTTATTCATTATTACCAACTCCAGGATCCCGTATTACACATAACATTGTAAATATGTCTCCATCTACCTACATACATACCTGCTGTCTATGAATATATGTAGGTTAATAGAATGACTCCGGAGGGTTGAGAAGACAGACTCGGGAAAGCTGGTAGAAATTCGAAGAGTATGTAGTGCTGAGATAGATACCCCAGCAACTGGAGGTCTTTGGAGGGGCACGGCTGTGGTTGCTATTGCTGGAGAATCACAGACTGGAGCAGAGCTGCAGAGTCTAAGCCTGAGGCAGCAGCATGTCAGGACTGAGTCTAGACCAATGAATTGCTGAACAAACGCTCCAGCTCCATATGGGTGAACAGGATGACAAGCAGATGACAGCAGTCTGAGTAGGCATGTCAGCAGTGGGGCAAAGCCAAGCTGAAGCCCCCAGACAGTCTTTGAGTTCTCTGCCTATTGGCCCTTGACACATAGACTGGATCAGGTGATGTGTGGCTGGGGACCATCACCGTTGCAGTGCTAAGTGTTTACTTTATGGGGTCCAGATGAGATGATTGTATCATTTTCTTGATCTGTTGCGTGGGGGGAAAGTTCTCATCACTCTCTGATTTTAATACACCCATATGCCTCTCCGGCCTCAGTTCACAGCAATGAATTGATAAAGTGTCCCCTTCCTACTCCCAGGATAAGGAACTTGTCAGTCTTTGCTCTGTGGGTGGAATTGGGCAGGTGGTGCTGTTCATGAATCCATCCAGATGCACAGACATCTTGTATTCTCCTATATGCAGGGAAAGCCTGCTTGAAAATGATGCCTGTCAAGGTGAGGCACAGTTTGAAAAGCCATTGTTTTCCATAACATGGAGTAACTTAGGATAGGGCAAGGCCTGACCTCAACAATAAGCTTTATGTTGCAAAAATCTTACCAAAAACCTTACTTTTTTGAGAAAGCCCATTGCCTCCGTTACACTCATACATCCACTAACAGGAGTGGATATTCCTTAAGACAAATAGCCCATTTCTAAAGTGATGCTTGTTTGGACCATTGTCCATGTGTGTATTGTGATTACCCTCAGGTATATTTTGTGTTATGAGATTCTGTGATATGTTATTCCTAGAGTGGTTTCCAGGGCAGGAGTCGAGACACCTTGGGCAGCGGTTGTCAGCTACTAGAGCTGAATGAGTAAAAACCAAATACACTGCTAAGTATCTTCCAACACACAGGAAACTAATACATCAAGGCATTCATCAGGCCCCTGCAACAGTGTGAGGACCGAGAAGCCCCCCGCCAGGTGAAGGGGCTCTCCTGTTATCCCTTTGCCATGTTTCATGTATTTTTTCACCAAAAATTCACAGAGCCTACTCTGAGGCTATATAGTATGAGAGGTGCTTTGTATATAAACGTCAATGAAATAAATGATCAAATTAGCTACAGGTAAGACATAAATCATAGCATCTATTTAGCATTTAGGGATAAAGTTCTAATGTTGAAATACTCTTGAGACAGCATAAGTTTGGTAAAATATAATGTTTATCGTGAGAGCTAACTGGAGCTTTAGAGCTCAAGTGATTCATGGCCATTCATTATTGCATGCTGTGTTGATGGCAGCCTAACATTGGAAGAGAAAGAGTCCAGAGATTCTTTTTTGTAAGTTCGGTCACCCTATATAGTGCTTTGTCTTAAGTGTGTCTACCTCTTCTGCCTCTTTGCCACCTCCTCCAAAACCACTATTCTTTGCCACCTCATTGAATACGGAAGATTCAAGATGTCGTTGCCCTTTAGGTCCTGTTTTAGCTCTGTTACTTTGGTTGGCAAGCTTGTAAAATGTTCTTTCGTTTCCCATACATGTATAGAAAGCTGTAGAGTGCTTGCCAGGCCTAGTGCTTTTGTTGGGGAATACAGGCACTATCCTTTCCCCGAGAATCAGGAGAGACAGAAGATGAATCAGCAACGATAGCAAACCTGTAGGGAGACCTGAAACAAATGTGGCTGGAAGACTGAAGCAGTCCTTGCTTCTGTGGGAGAGGAGTGAGCTGCACAAGGTGGTAGAGAATAGAGGATTGTGGACCCGTGATGAAGGCTTCCATCCCACTCAATGGCGATAATATTCACAAGTGGGGACAGCTGCATCTTCCTGGTGCTGGAGCTATGCAGCAGTGTGCTCAAGTAGGAAAAAGCCTAGTGTAGGTGACCATGTGCCTTAGGAACAGAAGCCGTGGCTGGGCTTGGTATTCCTTGGGAGCTTGCTGGTGGAAGCTCCTGAGCTTGGCTCCACCCCTCTGCTGGGCGCCAGCAGTCAGTAGCTGCTGTTACTGGAAAGGGAGGCACAGGAAGGTTTATTGGGTGGCATTTGCTTTGTCGGGTGGTGTATTACAGTCCAGGGAATGGAAGGCTGTGCGGTCCCCCCCACAACTCCTCTGTGAGCATCAGGATGTATTTTTCCAGAGGCCACCTGGTAAGTGTGTGTTATTTCTAGGCCAGTTTCAGTGCCAACATCACCAATCATGCATTTTCAAAATAGCATAGTACCAAAATTTTAACCTAACATTTTGAAACAATGGATGTAATTTGGACAGGATGGCTTGTGGGCTGCTTTTTTTTTTTTTCAAACATAATTGAAAGCTTATAAATACACATTTAATAAAAGGTTTTACAAATTTATAACATATAATACTGTGTATGAGATTATCTTTTGGGAAAAAAAGAAAACTCCAGTACAAATTAAAGTCATTTATCATGGGAGAAAACCATTTTTTTCTTCCTTTTAAGCTGCTTAGCGTTAGCTCTAATGCTAAACTTTCCCTTAAGAACATGAGGCCCCTCTCCTACCTCATGGGTTGTTTTCGTTTGTTAGCTTTGATTTTCATCACCTGTTTCATCTATCATAAAACTCAAAGCTGTACTTGGCTCTATTTGGTTCATATGTCTTTTTTTTTTTTTTGCTTGTTTGTTTTTTTGGTTTTTGGTTTTTCGAGACAGGGTTTCTCTGTGTAGCCCTGGCTGTCCTGAAACTCACTCTGTAGACCAGGTTGGCTTCAAACTCAGACATCCACCTGCCTCTGCCTCCCAAGTGATGGGATTAAAGGCATGCACCATCACTGCCGGGCTCATGTCTTTTTTATCTTAAACAAATAAATTGGCAGCAGTTTGATTGTGGCATATTGTGGCAATAGGAATTCTATTCCTAAATCATTCCCTCAATATAGTGGTGCCTGTATATCACTCTGAAATATGCAACTTTATGAGAACTCCCATTAGTGAAATCAAAGGAGCGACCCAGAAAGGAGAGCTGGCTTAGAGGCCATATATCTTGATGCTGTCAGAGAGATGCAGGTATTGAAGAATGTCTGGATTTACACTTGACTGAACTTTTAAGTTGTCAGAACCGATAAGAAAAATAACAGTGAATCTTAAGAGCCACAGATAAATAGCATTTATAATCAGTTCCCAGAGTTTCACTACAAAACTCTCATAACAGAATTTAATAAACCGTTATAGGAGATGTAGACTAGAACTATTGGAAACAATTAAAGAACTACTGAGTACATATTTGCCTTCACAGAGATCATAGAGCCTTTTAATAGAGAGAAAAGGTGTACACTCTGGGGGCTGTTTATGTCACAGGACAACAACTTGATGCCATATGTGAGGCTAGGGGAGGTAAGTTGACTCATGGACCACTCCCAAGTCTTGTCATGGTAGCTGATCATGCTACCACAGTCTACACATCACCCTGGTCAGTAACAGTTATCCTGTACTTGCTATTGAGGGTATGTCTTGTAGCATTTCCCTTGCCTCTTGAAATGTCCTTGAGAAGTACTATTTTATTTCTATTATTCTTAATGCCCGCTGTGCATTGGCTGTGCTTATGACTGTATGGATTAATAGTGCTGTGTAAACGAGACAGAGATATGCATGCAGACTGACAGACAGCAGAGGGTAAGCTCCTCTATTAATAAAAGTTATATTGGATCATGGGGAAAATAGTCTAAGGATTGCCCAATAGGATACCACTTGTGAGTTTGGCGTGTTAGGAAGACCATGAGAATTAAATTTATATAACACATGAAAATGTGTGGAGATGCAGACCCATCAGGCTGCAGGATAGAGTGGATTAAATGATAAACACAATGATACCTCACTATTCAGAAGAAATAACCCCTAAGAAATCTCTTGTTAGTGGAATAGAGCAGAATGTTTCCTTAACCTGTATGGGGCTGACTTAGTTGATTTAGATGCTCCCAAGTCACCAGGTAGCTCAACACGCACAGATGTTGGGCGTGTCTGGGGTGAGTCCAGTGGTTCAGGCAGTACCGGCCATTTTGCTGCCTTGGGCTGTACCTTCCTTTTCCGCATAGCTTTGTTCTCATACAGAGTGGCAGTAGGAGCCACACGCCTTCCCATTCACAACTCTATATGATAGAGCTTGCCTGCTTTTTCATCATCTGGAGAACTAACTGTATTAGGGATATGGGTTCTGCTGTTCTGTCCACATCTTATAAGCCACTGTTCCCTGACTCCCTCTTCTGGGTACTGTGAATGGGATGGATACAAATGGTCCTCACATATTTCAAACCTCATGCTGGCACTTTCATTATTTCTTCCTGTTTTCACAGTGAAACCTAAAACCTTCTACCATGCCAGGTTATTGGCAGGAAGCCTCATGGGTGAACACACTTTTGCCTGTTTCTGTTACTTCCTCATCCTTAATAAATGTAGGTATTCAGTAAATATTTATTGAGATGAAGGAAGAATAAAGATACTATTCTTTGCTGTGTCATACACTCATGCAGGGGCACACATATTCAATACATGAACAAAAAAAAAGTGATACTTTAATAAGCAGTAAAACTAAGACATCTCCTTGGGGACAGAAACTTGGGAGAGGTGGCAATTCCATCTCAGATTCATGGTTACCACCGACAGAGATGGGGGTCTCCAAAGTAAGTGTTGGGACTAGACTAAAGGTTGGGGACAAAAGAAGTCAAGAGGTAACAAATACAATCTTCCTTCCAAGGTGTCTTAGGACTTCACAAACTAAAAACATGGTATATATTAGATAAATCACAATTTCCAATTTTTTTGCTATTTACTTTCCTTTGTCTTCTTTTCTTTTTCTCAAGTTGTGGTTGTTGTTGTTTTCGTTTTGTTAGTTTTTTTATTTTTATTTAATTTTATTTTTTTTCTTTTTTTTTTTGGAGGAGAAACTAGGAAAGGAGATATCATATGACATGTAAATAAAGAAAATATCTGATAAAAAAAGAAGAAACCTATTCCAGTTTTGGAGTGCAAATAAATAAATAATAATAATAAAAGTTTTTAAAAAAAAGCTAAAAATTGGACACTTGGCCAGGGAGATGACTAAGCAGGTAAAGGTATGGGCGGGCTGCCGATCCCAGTCACCTTAGTGTGATTCCTGGCACTTGTGTGGTGGAGCGAGAGGAACACCTCCTGCACCCTGGCTTTTTGCTTCCACCAGGGCACCATGGCATCTTCCCCCTTCTCCGCAAACGTGTTTGAAGAAGAACGTAGAACATAAGCTCCGCCTTGTGATGCTGAGGTCCAGACGTAGTCTCCGGTTTCTAAAAATGTTTGCAACTTTTGATTTACTGACCCATCTGAGAATTAATCATGAAGAAAAAGGAACTGTATTACAGGAAGTGAATGATTGCACGTTTAAGCTACAAAAGGAAAAAAAAGGGAAGGAAATATTCTCAGCCTCTAAGAAGGGCATACTGAAAATCTTGGTATTGTATCTCCAGCAGGAGTGAGTACATCTGAAGCCTATTAAGAAGGCAGCCTTGAAACAAGTAAATGGGTTAATAAATAGCTCTTAAAATTCGGGAATATTACGGAATTTAGTGGTTGAAGTAATTGTGAAATAGGGTCCAGATAGTAACTTTGATGGCAAATGTCAGATGAGAGACACTTCGTCAGCAAATCGTGTCTGCAGCTGTGTGACCCTTTGTGTTTTAACAGAAGGGGAAGGATGCTTCGAGAACTTGGTGTACATTTTAGATTTGAAACTATTTGGTTGTCAATTTCATTTTATGTTTCACTGGAACTATGGCTTTTAGTAATGGTGACATTGTGCGCACAGTGGATTCACACAGATACCTAGATCAGGTCAGTGTTAGAGCTTGTTTTTAATTGACTCTGGAAGGTAAGTCCTGCAGTGACAGGTGTTGCTGGGGACCTTCATTTCAGGACTCCCATCCTGCTCCCCCATGGAGGAAATGCCCCCAATGCAGACGGGAGGGATGGAGACTCAGGAGGCATTGCTCTCCCCCCCCCCTCTCTCTTGTCTCTCCTCTCTCTGTCTGTCTCAGTCTCTATCTGTCTCTCTGTATGTCTCTGTCTCTCTCTCTCTCTGTCTCTCTCTCTCTCTCTCTGTCTCTCTCTCTCTCTCTCTCTCTCTCTCTCTCTCTCTCTCTGTTCTGGATTTAAACACTGCCTGTTCTTGAGTTATTTCTATCCTCAGAACAATGTATAAACATCTTTGTGGGGGGGGCAGCTAAAATATTTAGACAGCTGCTTCCTTAATTTTTTTTTTTTTAAATACACAGGCAGTAGTTTTGAGTGCTGTAGCAATCTGGCCATGCTGTCCTGATAGCATGCTTGTTTCTGCTCTTGGTAGCACAATTTTTGATTTCAAGCTTCCCCCCACTCAACCCTCTGCCCTGCTTCCAATCATTATTTATGAATTTGTTTGAATCTAAAACCTTAAAACACTTGAAAACTATGATTTCATTATTTTTCATTATATTTGTAGTGACATCGCTGTGTCCATTATTTCTTTCTTGTGAAATGAATGGCTGTCTTATATAAGCTAGACCGTATAAAAGTGATGCATACCTTCTCCTGGGACACGGAGGAACCCGATAAACGTGCTCACTTTGGTAGTTCTGTAAAACAGTGGGTTGTTTTAGGGATTTATTAATTTGGTCTGTGAGAGGGGGATAATGCAGTAGTTCCTGTGGTCTACATCCTCGTACTTGAGTCTTCTAGGGGGAAGGCATGCTTCACTGTGGCTGGACCATATGCTTTGTTTCCTAGGATACCTTGGACTCCTCTTTTTAAAGCAGGTTCACTTTGGTTGCGTGGATAATTTTAAGCTGGCAGGGCAAAGGGCATCTTGAAGTTCTTGAGAGGTCTCTTCCACCTGCCTGCCTTTCATTTTAAGGAAGAGCAGGAAATGGGTTAAGATTCCCATTTGATTTGAAGCTTTTGAAATTGCATGGGAATGAAGTTAGCAGCCTTTAAGTAGCAATGGAGCTCTCACGTTTGCCTTTGGACTAACTTACTGAAGACTCAGTAAGGTATTTTCCCCACATCAATTTTAAAGAGGTTAACTAGTGGAAAACTTGGTCCTATTAGATTTCTTTTCGTGTGCCACCATGACCCATATATTTTGGAATTCAGAAAAATCATTCTCTACATGTCTTCAATTGTAATGGTGAGCATCTCTCTTGCCCTGGATGTAGAATGATGGTTGATCTTTAATGCAGATATGTCGGTACACTGTTGTTGGTAAGGGCAGAACCTGGCTCCTTGGGACTGAGTCTGGTTTGACAGGTCACGAAAGGAAAAGGGTAGGCTTTGCCACAGTGCTGAGTGTTTTCAAAGCAAGAGCTCTATAAAGACTTCAGTATCAAGCCAGGCAGTAGAGGCACATGCTTTTAATCCCAGCAGAGGCAGGCAGATTTCTGAGTTCGAGGCCAGCCTGGTCTACAGAGTGAGTTCCAGGACAGCCAGGGCTATACAGAGAAACCCTGTCTTGAAAAACCAAAAACCAAAACCAAAACAAAATAAAACAAACTAACAAAAAAAACCCCTCAGTGTCACTTCTTTCTTAAGACCCCTCTTAGCTCTTCTTTCCCCTTGTCATATAATGCTGTGTGTGTACATTAAAAGGTCATAAGCACATACAAAAATGAGTGTGACTTTTCAGTTGTGTTTCTCATGTTATTTGGCTTGTTTGAGACATGAAATAGATTTGAGAATAGCCTTTTAATTTAATATTTAAACATCGAGTGTTTTGTGTGAATTTTCAGGAAAATACTATTTTTTCCCCTCAAGAGAAATGACATATTAAGATGATGCACGGAGAGCCACACACAAACCTTCTGTTCTGCGTGTGTTTTCTGCTAGGCGAAAAGTTGTCATTTGAATGTCTGAAGTTTCAAGTCCCAGCTGTTGAAAGCTGATTCCCCACTGCTGCTCAGGCACTGTGAAAAGCTGAACCCTGTCACAGGTGACAGCTGACCCACTTTCCCAAACCTTGTTAAAGGACCAGGCTACCCTGCACCCCTCCCCGCCTCCCTAGCTGCCAAAATTTGCTTTTTTATGGCTTTGGTTTAACTAATAAATTTTGGTGAATGATTAAGATAATTCCTGGCCAAATTTGAACACATACAGTAGCCAGTAGTGGTATTTTTTTTTTTTTTTGTTCTGGGATGAAAGGAGGACACGGATAGCACATTCTCAGAATTTGATGACAGCGTCCCTTCAGTGACAAGTTTTTGTTTTGTGCTCAGTGTCTGCATTTCATCATATGACATAATCTATACCTTTCATTTCTAGATGGCATGGTCTCCCTACCTTCTTGGTAAATTTTCAATAGAGTAATTATATCCAGGCGTAAAATTTTATGACCTAAATGGTTTGCAATTCTATCCCTGGTGTATGCAAAAGGAGTCAGGTGTCTAAGTAAAACCTCTTCCAAGACTGTGGCTGGCATCTGTATCCACTGGCTTGAGATGTATTTACTGCTTCTAATAAGTTTCTCCTAAAGAGCTCACGCTCCCGAAATGTAGCGTAGATATT
>NW_022196898.1:84001366-84042431 GCF_008632895.1 Mastomys coucha
TTCTCAGTCTGTGCTCCTTGGGCTTGCCTTGTGGTGACTCAGCCCTCACTGACTGATCTTATGAGTCAGAGCTGCAGAAGCTGGCCTGGTGAGTTCAGCACCTCCGCATGCTCAGGCTGTGGTCAGGTCTGACCATCTTGGAGAGGTATTTCCCCAAGACCCATAGGAAAGGCTGCCACCTGGGTTTTCTTGCTACAGTGCAACAGTATTAGTGATACTGTTGGTCTTGGAGAGAGAAGGAAAAGGAAGTACTTTTGGCTAATTCCTTGAAGTGTGTAGCTTTGTTTCTGCAGCTTTAGAAAACTGGTTTGAATGCATGGTGGAATGGGGAAATCCTTGCTTGTTTAGAAGTATGAAGAGTAACTGCACACAAAGAGGCAGCGTGTGTGCTTAGAACTGTGTAATCTGTCCATCAACTAGTCATGTTAGAAACAGATCTGTAAGGGCCAGGGGCAGCTGAATGGTTCGTTGACCTTTAGTGGAAGGGGCTTTGAGGAAGTCGTCGATTCTTCAGTCTTGACACATTTAACTTTATGTAAGGAAGTCAAATATGAGACTGTCTTCAAAAGAATCCTTTCTGTCAGATGAACATTGTGTGGATCTTGAATTCTGTGTTTAGATAGAAGGAGACTCGTGGATGCTGTGTCTGGTGTATGATCACACTGTGATTGAGGCATGGAGTGAGGGGAGGCAGGGTCGGGATGTTCATCTGCTTGTGCTGCTGGAGGTTTGCTGGAGGTTTGTGTTCGTGGCTCGTTTTCTTTCGTGTTTTGTTTTTGTGGTAAAGAATAACTTATGGCTTTAGGAAGTTGCTGCAGTAACATATTTTTGCATGTTAGAGGTTACTGATGATTAGGATGGCTTCTATTCCACATATTTTAAATGATGGTTGGTTATTCTTTGTTTAAAAGCCACTGAGGAAAAACAATAGCAGCAGCACCAACAATAACAACAGCATCATCCCATACCTTCAACCCTACTTAATTTGAAAGCCCAACCAACCAATCCTGGCTCTCCAGATCCCAATCTGTGCTCATGACTAATCCTGTAGAAGATTTAAACTTAAAAGTTCTAGGGGGACAAAAGACAATAAAAATGTATTTGGCAACTCCCTAATTGAAGAGGGCAGAGTGTTTCTGTTTAGATATGGGAGTTATGACATTGGAAACAATGGTAACCACAGCAAATGTACCTTAGAAAATCAATGAAAAAAGGAAGCTAGAAGTGGGGGAGGAAGGAGTCTGTGTTTCTTGTGTAACTGAGACTTGCAGCTAGTGTGTATATTGTATTTTAGTTTGTATCTTATCTTGTGTTAAGTAAAATTAAATTGCTACTGAGAAACAAGCACTGCCTACAAGTTTCCAGTTCTTAATATCTTCATGTTCTCTAGAAAAAAAAAAATCAGACGTTGAATTTAGATATTTGATAGGGTCTTTTCAGTCTTTTTTAAACCATGATTTTGGGACCCAAGAAGAGTCCAGAAGTGATGTGAATGTATTATGAAGTTTTAAAATACCTAGCGCGACTACTTAAATCTGTGGGTGGGCCCAGCAATACCAAACAAGATTTCTAGAAAGTTGCCTTCATGTCTCCTGATTTAAGACCATTAAGGACAAAAACAGAAGAAAAAAAATATAGACACCAAATACTTATCTTGACAGGATAGGCTCAGGTCAGGATCAGGACTGTCCTGTGTAGTGGTCCGCAGTCTTCTGCAACTGTTAACACTTGAAAGTTGCTTCATCCAAGAAAGAAACTAAATTTGAATGTCACTTAGTTTCAGTCAGTTCAACGGAATGTTTTTAGTTTATGGAATCATAGAAATAACTAAGCTGTCAGTCTTGAGTGGGATATGGAGGACCTAGCGTAGAGCTTTGGGGCTCTGAGCCTGATTCATGGCCCTCAGTGATGGGCTCTTTGGACTCACTAAGTTGATTGACATGTTAGTAGCAGCCAGTCTCTCCTTGCCAGATCTGCTTGCAGAGAGCGAGATCGATTGTTGTTGTCTTTGACTAGGTCTAATGTCTACACTTCTCTGCATCAACTCCTGATTGGGTTGCGGAGTTTCTGTGTACACATTGGAGTGCAGATATTTTTTTCCCCTGAAACAATTGATTTTCCTAGATTTGAAAATGCTCTTTTCATGTCTTCATATTATGCTCAACTTAAATCGTTTTCTATTGTGAATTCTAGTTTATGTGGAGTAAACAAAAACTTGAAAAAAAAACCCTTCATTTTGAAATTGAGGTCCTCTAAACCTTTCGTTTCGAATAAATTGCTAATGCTAAAAGTTTGTGACAAATCTGGGTGATTCAATTACCTTTGCTCATCATACACTCAAAAACATGCTCTAAGGAGACCATGGCTTCTCTCTGTCTTTGGCACTATTATGTTTCCGCTGCTGTAGGGCCTTTATCTTCATCTTTAATAAACACCAAGAGAAAGACTTCGTGAGCATTAGTTCTGTGATGGTTTTACACTCCAATTCACTTGCAGAGCCGGAGAGCCGGAAAGAGCTCCGTCCATTTTCTCTCCTAGAGTTCCCTCTCTCATTGGTGGTGGTAATGGTAGGGAACACTAGCTCTTTAAAGGAAAATTTTCACCTGGCGCCTTTTACTTCCAGAGCTGCCTCTGAGGGAAATGCTCAGCGTAGCTTCTTCTAGGAGGAGCTTCTCCTCTGAGCTTCCCTAGGCTTTTCCCTCCTCAGCTTGGCTTCTGTTCACCAAGCTTCTTTCTGCTTCCTGACCTCACGGAGCTAGCCCTTTTTATAGTAAACTGCTTGCGGTGATGTCACCGGCTCAGCTGGTTTCAATCAGCCTGCTCAGTGGAAGCTGGTGAATGACTCTGCAAGTTATCTTTTGCCTGGCCAGGCTCCTGCTGACCCCAAATAAAGCGCAATTGACAACATTAACTATTTAGCAGTCCTTGCATCTCTTCACTCATAGGAGTGCAAATTGGAAATGAAGGTGCCCTTAGTTGGCACATTAGCTTCCTGCCTTTCTTCCCCTCTCCTGCTGCCTCATTTCCACAGTGGCCACTTCTGCTTTCTAAAGCTACACATCCCTAGCTAAGCTCTCTGAAGCTCATTTCCCTCTTAAAACTTCTTCCTGCTTTGCCCTTCTGCCCCGACACTTTCTTTTTTCTTTTTGTCTGTTTGCAAAATGGAATTTAATTCTGAGTTTTTCTTGTCATCAATCGTTGTGTCATTCTCTTCACAATTCTGGGTCTTATCTATTAATCTTGGATTCTACGGTGTTGGTATTTGGATGTTAAAATACTAAACTTGTCTGAGAGAGAAAGTGGTTGGTTTCTGATTCACTTCCAGAAATGCTCTGCTTTCAAGTCTGTAGTTCTGAGACTTGTAAGAAGTAAGATCTGTTGATTGCATATTTTATGTGATGTTACATTTTTAGAACATATTTTAGATTGGAAAATAGGCTTCATTGGGAAACCTTAGTTTTTATAAATTGACCATTTGTGGAAACAGCCCAGCAGAGAGTACAGTATATATGAAAATTTGGTGATCCATCAAAACTCTGAAAGTTTTGACAGTGTAGGTTGTTCTTAGGTGACGTTTAAGGGGATGGTAGGGCTTTGTAAATGACAGTGATGGGTAGAAGGATAGGGTGCTTGCTTGTGGCCAGGATGTCTGTCTAAGTCATCAAAACAAGGATCCTTTGGAGAAGAAACAATGACAGGGATAGAGTGGTACTGACTAAGTACATCCAACCTGCAACGTTGCTAATACCCATTATAATGATGGGTAGGCACCATTCATTTTCAAGTTTCTTACTTGCTGATTGATTTATATTTTTATTTATTTACTTATTTTTTTTCCTATGGTTGATATTAAGAACTCAAGTGAATGCGGTTCCTCCTGAATGGTACTCATGGTCTCCTGTAGATGACTATGTGAGAATCTCAGGAAACAGAAGGTCTGCTCCTTTGTTTTTTAGTGGGTAATGTGCTAAGCCATAGACAGTGGGTTGGTGGTGGAGGGAGTAGTGCCCTGCAGGGTGCTAGGTCTCTCTTGGTAGTTGGTGGCCCCCATTCTGAGGAGTAGAAGGAGCACAGTGTAGAATAAAGAGGTAGTATCAGTGGACCGACGGGACAGAGGCCTGCTGAAAACAGGCCTGTTAAATGTAGTTTTTATAGCTGTAAATATTTACACAGATCATGAGACAGTTCAGTACGTGCATACAGTATGCAGTGATCAAATTGGGATAATTGCAAAATAATCTTTAAAAAACACAGATTAAAATATTTTCAATTTTAACTCATCACATTAAAAACATGATTTAAAAGAGTATGTAATGTTATGTGAATGCTTTAAATATATTCTACGGACGTTGCAGTGTTCTGAGGTTCTCAGCAAGCTTTTTACTTTCTGTTTATTTCTATGTTGACTGCTATAATTAAGAAGTAGATCTCATATAAAATGAAGGGACTTGTATATGTCATTGGTTCACATTGAGACTTGGAGACAGATGATTTAAGAAGAGTCAAGATGACCCCAGGAAGGTTGGGAGGACGCCCTGCCAGATGAGAGTCACAGGCTCAGGGCTGTGATTCATTGCTTTGGTTTTCCCTGGGATTTCTGTTTAAGGAGAATGGTGTGAGTCACTGATTAATACAGACAGAACTTGGACACCCTTAAATCCCTGACAAATAGAAGTGGGAGCGCCTGCTTAGAACCAGCCTGGTGACTTTTCCATAGCGAGTTTTTGGTGAATATTGTTAACTTGACTTGGTTGAGAGTTTTCATTAGAGCATGACGAGACCAGTGAGTGCTTTTTTATTTACCAGATTGTTTTCTTGTAGGTGAACTATCTTAATTTCCAAGATTGTGGGTGCCTTCCCTATTAAATAAGAGTTTTCTCCTTCATTTCCAATTCTTCCCCTTCCTCTCCTTCACTCTTTCCCTTCCTCGCTCCCTCCCTCCCTCCCTCTCTTCCTTTCTTTCCTGTGGTGTGACACTTTTGTCGTGTGGTATGTGTATGTGTGGATATAGGGATGCCAAGGCAGTAAGAGAAAAGCCTTCTAATGTGTCAGTCACTGAGTGTCTTTGTTCTTTGCTACTGCATGGCTTCTGCATGGCTAGTGGATTTGCCAACATCTGGTGATTCTCTTGTGTCAGCTTCCTCTCTCCCCATAGGAGCCCTAGGGTGACAGATGGATGCTACAAGCCCAGCTTTGATGTGGGTGCTGGGAATTTAATTAGGGTCCATATTCTTGAGT
This sequence comes from Mastomys coucha, assembly GCF_008632895.1. Lineage (NCBI taxonomy): Eukaryota > Metazoa > Chordata > Mammalia > Rodentia > Muridae > Mastomys > Mastomys coucha. Next base: position 84,006,605 of record NW_022196898.1, read on the forward strand.
ACTTTACTCACAGGGCCATCTCCTAAACTCTAGTTTGACTGAGCAGGAATTGAATGCATATGTGAATTGAAATTGCATCTCACTTTACCCCAGATAATAGAAGGCCCCCTGAGGAGAAAAGAACCACTAGAGACTTTTACATTCCAAATTACTTAAATATCTATAACTAAATGCAAATGAAAGAGAAGGCCCCTTCAAGTCAGAGTACCTATAACAAATGAAACTAGCTTTGTCACTGAAAAAGGAAACAAAAATCTCCTTTGCTTAAAATTTATCAAAATGAGTCAGAAACTTAGATGCATCCAAAACACATGCAGAACCTGTGCTGTGATCAGCCCGCAGCTTCAGTATCATCTACACAGGAAGATTATTTTGCTTAGGAAACGTTTGCACAGTTCCTGCTCTGTGCCTGGCACAGTATCTAGTGCTTTACTAACTCTTATAGTCTTATTGGGTAATGTTATCATACATGCTATACAAATGAAAAACTTGAGGCACAAAGGAAAGGTGAGATGGGAGTTGAGGTGGAGTGGACTCCAGTGTTGCCCATCTTACCCCTGGTCAATTCTGGGCACAGTGAAAGATTGGCACTAAAGAGAAACATGGGACTGGTCAGTAATGCTCTTTGGGATTGGGACTAATAGACTGGTGAACTTGGAATGCTTGCCTATGACCCAGTATGCTGTGCTATGTGTCTTTTACATTATAAGGTGAAGCATTATGTATCTGAAAGTCACTTACATTTTAATGCTTAAGAGGCCCACTTTTGCATCCTGACTGTCATTTAGTTGTAATTACTTGTAATTGTCAGCAATGGAATCAATAGTGAGTAGCTATAGGAAAGGGGAAGATTCATGTGATAGGCTAAGCCAAAGAGAAGGCATCAGTACGTGGGGTGATGTGTCACTCACTGTAATTAGTGTGGTCAATCTAGAAGTCTCATGACAGAGGAGGAACACCTGCATATCTGATTTTAGCATCATATCATCAAGGAGAGTAAGTCCTGCACCAGAGGGAAGTGTCAAAATCAAAATCCTTGCCTAACTTGTAGTATGTCGGGTAGACATGAAATAATTAGGCCCTATACATAATGATGAAATATTTACATAATTTCCAGTTACTGATTGTATTGGCTATCATGCTCACATGTGTCGATTTTCAAGAATGACTAAGATAATAACAATGACTTTTAAATTTAAGAGATGAGTAATGTAAGAGAGCAGCCCAGATGTTTGTTAGCATGGGTTCTGTCGGTGTGTGTGTGCGTTTAAGTGGTCCCGCCTCTGATGTATGGCTTTACCCCTGTTCCTGAATGAGGTGGGTTGGGCCAGTCTTTTCCTCTCAAGAGGCAGTAGGAAGCTGTCCACTTCTGATGGTGCTGACTCTTGCAGCAACAAAGACAACAGGTATCAGAAGCTGACAGGCGTGTGGGTGAGGGGAATTGAGAGTGCTGGTCATGGTGGTCCTTTACCAGTCAGAAACAAAGTCCAAACGAACTCAAACTCATGAAGAGGCTTTGTGATGGTGACCCCTGGGATAGAAGAATTTGTCTTTGTTTAAAGCTATTGTGTTTATATTCTTCACCAGGCTTACTAACAAGAAAGGGCTTTATAAAGCTTCCTTTTCCCTTTGCACCCGCTTTCTTTGGCCAGAAGGTAAAGGAGGTGTGTCTCGTTGATGCGACCAGCCTTGACTTCCACCACTGATTTGTGATGTGGATAAGAGAAAATAGATAGCCCGCACTGCCCAATGTATGATGGACACTGAGAAATAGCTATGGGTTCCATGAAAGAGTCTTTGAAAGATTTTTACTTAGGCTGGACATCACATTCTATCAAAGTGTGAAATTTCTGGTATTCATCACAAGCTTACAGTTGATTACTTACCAGCTCTCCAAGATTAGTGTATATAACATCCAGAGCCCTGTAATGGGAAATCAAGATTTGAGAAGATGGGTGGGATTGTTGATATTTGGAGGGTACAGTTATTTGTGCACATGTGTGTGTATGTGTGTGTGTTTTTATGCATGTGTGTGTGTGTGTGTGTATGTATGCATGTATGTGAGTATGTATGTATGCATGTGTGTATGTGTGTGTGTGTGTGTGTGTATGTGTGTGTGAGTGTGTGTATGTGTGTGTGTGAATGTGTGTGAACAAACTTGCTGTGGTACCTTGGCAATCACATATGTGACCTGACCTGAGCAAATTGCTGTCCCTTGTTCAAACAGTTACTTCATCTTAACAAGGTAAATAATTGTTTACATTTTCTGATGTTTATTATATAATATGAAGTACAATATAACAAAAATATTAATTTACCAACAGTATAATTTTTTAAGAAAGAGAACCAGGTTAAGGTATGTTAAATAAGTAGGGGCAGTGGTAAACCGCATAGGACTGTAGATCTTTCCTGCTTTGGAAGGAATCAGAACTTGGTATTTTATATGATTTCAAAGGACCAGCCAAAAAATTTTTAGAACTGATTTTTACATGTACTCAGTAGAATGACTTTTAGAATTTTTTTTGTAGCCATAATTTATTTCAAGTACTTTAGGATAAAAACTTAAAAGGCCTTTGAACCATGGTTTATTGGAATAGCAATGGTAGTTGCATTGTAATTAAAAAATGGATTCTTCTAATTTTAAAGACACATAAAGGGAATTCAGGACTGGCCCAGTCAACCTGTAAATGAAGAAATAAAATCTCCCTAAGTTAAACAAAGTGTGAGTTGGACAAGTTTTGCTGTTACTAGAGGGTGTACCCTGAAGTTCTGTTTGAAAAGAAACTTTAATGTATTTTTGTTGTTAGCATAATGCATCTCAAATAATTGATGTATGTTTAGGGGCTTGGGCAGTCTGCAATGACACCCATTTTTTGGTACCTCAGAGCTGAGAGAGAGCTGATTTGCCTGCACGTGTTTCTCAGTGTTGTGTGATAGGCTAGCAGATTGAGATGCATCTTTGTGATACTTGATGGAGGTCTTCCTTTCCCAGGGTGCTTTGGTTGTGTGGGTGCTGTGGGTCTTGGATGCTCTGTCAGTGTAAACCCCTGGGGTAAAATGAATGTTTAGAAGTGTGTATGTGTGTTCCAGAGAAAACTATAGTCTACCTGGCAGCTCAGCCTGCTACCTGTCTGTTGGGGAGGCCGAGGAAGAAGGCAAAAGTTTAAGGCCTGCCCGTGCTTTTGTCTCTAACAGCCCAAGGACTAGTGATTACCTTTGAAACTGAATTTTCTTAGATTTGTAGCCTATGGCAGCTTAAACACAGACACACAGAGGCATACAGGCATTGGCACATACATAGGCACGCGCACACACACACACACACACACACACACACACACACACACACACAGGTGCTCACACACACACACACACACACACACACACACACACACACACACACACACTCACTTCTGTTGACATGCCCTTACTGTTTTTCTTTTCTTTAGATCCATGCATTATTTTTTTAGGAAGGCACTGAATGATTACTGCTGAATAGGTTTTTTGTGTTATTTGTATGTATGATAGGAGGCAGAGAGAGAGAGGGAGAGAGAGAAAGAGAGAGAATTCAAATAATAATTATTTGAATTCTAGAATGCAAGTCAGATCCGAATGGAATTTTAAAAGGCAGTTTAAGCTCTTATTATGGAAAGCCTTGTATAACAAACCAATTACCTTTAATTAATTTATGTGACTTGTAAATGTGAAGGTAGTGTGGATAGGGCCTGGGTGCTTATAAACTTCTAGAAGATTCTTCTCCTCTCCAGGGTACAGGGTAAATTATAGTCTAAGTGGCACGTTAGAACAAGTTAGAATCGTTGTCAGAATTCAGTCCACGGGTTCCAAGAGACAGAATGGATAAAGGTGTAAATGTCTCTTATTTAGACAGGAAACTGCACTCACTAGTTGCCAGGATGGGGTGGGCCTTGTGTGACCGAGATTTTCTTGGAATGGCAAGAGTTGTGGGTCTCCGAATGGTAGGACCTGGGACACACATTTCTACAAAGCAGAGATGGCTCAACAAGTAAGTGAGGAGGTGAAGCGGTGGTGGGTGGGAGCTCAGGAATCCCAGCCAGCTGGGCAGCCTTCAGGTTAAAGAGAGGAAAATTAACCATAATAATTAGTGTGATGTAGGGACAGGCCCTTCTTCTTCTCTTCTATGGGGAAGTACATGCAAGGGAGAATTTGAATGTCTGAGGCGGCATCTTTGAGGAACTCCCTAGCGGAAGGCTTCCATCTTCGATGGACAATTTAAAGGCAGGCGCACAGGGGCCGTGCTGACAGGTCACACAGAACTGAACGACTGACATTTCGGTGACAGCTGCCCTACAGTGTGTAAGCAGTGTTCTTCTGAGCTGAACAGATCATTTATGCATTTAGGCAGCTAGTATGTAGCAAGAAATCCTGAGAGCCGACACAGTTGGAAAGCATTAAATACCAATATCAGGTTCATAAACAGAACATAGACATGGAGTCACTCTATCTCCATTGGCTTTTCTCCATAGCTGTGCAAGGGATACATACATATAGAGTGCACAAAGTCTTAGACTTTGGGTTTATAAACAGTGGAATATACAATGCTAATATGAAAATGTCAGTGTTTCGACCAGTGTACCCAATGTGCCCTTATTATTACTGGGCTTTAAAGGTTGAGATTTCATGACTTTTAGTTGATGATGGGTTCAGTGTAGCGTAACGGTTTTCTGTCTCACCTGTAGTGCTCTTGAAAACTGCAGTGCTCTTTCAGCAGGGACTGGTTCTGTCTGTGTGAGTTTGTTCTGGCCTGTGGCCCCTAGCATAACTCTCCTGGTTGCAGAAGGCACATGAATCACTGTCTGCCACCTTGCTAATGTCACCATGGAGATGTGGCCGAGTTTTGACTCCTATACCCCGTTTCCTGCACCAGTGATGCACTAGGCAGGGATTTTTGTCTCCCTCCCTCTGCCTGATTGAAAGTAGGCTACTGAGAAGTCAGAGTTTCTGGGTTTTCTCCGTATTGAGTTTAATTTCGGACAGTGAGTGTATCCCCGAAAAGGATCCAATCATGTATTTCTGCTGAAAAGTTTAAAAATAGTTGTCTCACACAAGTTGATAGTAATATAAGTTACATGGATTTTGCGTTGGAAAGTCATAGACCTGTGACCTGTTTTTTCCTGTGCAGTTAATCATTCATTTTGGCTTTAATTTTTATACGTGATTTACATTATTTTTAATTGTGTGCATTTGTCTCTGTCTGAGTATTTACAAGTGAGTTCAGGTGCTCTTGGGGGCCAATAGTGCTCAATCCCTGGAGCTGGATTGAGGCCATTGTGAGCTGTCTGCTGTGAATGGTAGGAGCCACATGTGGGGTCCTCGGCAAGAGCAGTGAGCACTCTTAGCTGCAGAGCTACCTACCTCTCCAGCCCCCTTAGATTCAAATTCTGAAGATTTTAAATAATTTCACTTTTGCTAATATTATAAACAAGTAGTAGTTTTTCCGAGGCAGTGCATATTAATGTTAAAAATAAATATCCAGGCAGCATTTAAATAGCCAAGAGGCCTAATCATATATTATATAGTATTTTTTTTCATTTAGAATCATATGTTGACCATATAAGCACTTATATTTGGCTAAATTATTATAAGTATAAATTATACTCAAATAAATTTTCTTAGTAAATATTTATTCCTACAAAAATATTTACAAAAATCGATGTTACAACTGATATCCTAATTAAATCAGGTTAATAGAGTTTGCTACTTTTAAGGGCTGATGAGTCAAGTTATGGCACCTTAAGATATTAGGCACGTCAGTTATATGTATGCAGCAGAGTGTACTGCTGCCATGAGAACGTTCTGGCTGTGGAGTTTATGCCTTTGGGAAGATGTTACTGTGACCTGTAGGACTGGCAGTCTTGGCTGACCGATGCTCACGACTCCACCCTACTTGCTTTGTGAGCTCGAGCTCCATCTTCAAGGCCTTTTTCTCGAATTATAGAATTATAGATTCTTTTCAGTAACGTTGCTTTGCAGTTTAAGTGTTGATTGCTGTCAGGTTACCCCTATACTGGAGCTTGGCATGGTCCTAACTCTTACTAAATGTGTTAAATTACAGTGATAATTTTCTTTCCTGAAAGGAGGCAGCATATGACTTATTTTAAAATAGGGCATCGGTATATTCATTCTCCGTTTTGGATATTAGCTTCTATTAAAGGAAGACTCCTTGAGTGTCACTGGCTGAGCATGTCAACCTGCTAACTAACGCCTGCCTGCTGCTGGCCTGTTGAAAGCTTGTTTGTAGATCCCTGGGGTGGGTTAAAGTGGCCTGTCCAAAACCTTCCTACTCCTTTGCTTTATAACAGATGTGTTGTTAGCATGTTCTGTCACCCCAGTACTTCAACGTTCTTCACTTTATTCCTCACCTAAGCTTTTTCTTGAGGCTTTCTACGTGATCCTTAGTAACAGGTTTGCAATTTTATCCTGAACCTGAAGTTGGTATAAACTCGGTTAAGAATTCTGTAATCTCAAACGACAAAATGATTTTGGTCATGTGTTTGTAGCACTGTCAGGCAGCCAACTCTGTATCAGAATTTAATAGCTTCATTGAAAATGTGCTTACTTCATAGGTTACTTACCTTTTAAAAATTCTGGTGCCACATGGAAATGATAAAGATAGCGAGATGCATATAACTGTTTCTTTCTTAAGTTTTTCCTGTTAAAAGTCATTAGTGACTTTATATTGTGCAACACTTTAACAGAAATAACAGATGAGCTGCTAATGAACTATAAAACAGAGTTTTGTTGAAAAACGGAGCAAGTGAGGCAGTCAAGAAGTTACAAACACAAGGTGAGATTAGTGACTGCAGTTACACGCAAGGCATTTCGTAAGACAGTGAACGTGAACGTATAATTATTTGAGTCTCTGAGGGTAAGCCAGGCTTGGGTACAGGTACGATGTAAGTTCGTGTTCTTCCTTTCTGGGTCCACAGATGTCTTTATAGCAGTACAGTGTTTTCTCTGTGAACTGACAACACTCCATTGTGTCTATAGCACATTTAAATTATTCCTCCAACAGCCCATATTTTATACTTTGAATGTATGCAGTATATGCTAGTAATAATAAACAAGGATTGCTGAAAGCATAGCATCTGTTTGTCTAAGCAGACCATGTGGCAGAGCTTACTGCAGGGGCATGACTCCCCCTTACTATCCGCAGCTGCAGCCTGGAGCCCACAGTCCTCCCTGAGGTCCTCTCTTGGTTTGCAGGCTAACTACCAGCACAGTGGGTCTCAGTTTCACTTCTTTTGTGATCAGGCTCAGTGCTTGTCAATCATGCGGTTTTCTTTTGACTGTGGAATGTATCCATGCCTTTCATTCAGCTTCTCCCTCAGTGTTGATAAAAAACAGAGGTGAGCAAGCAAAGGCTCACTGTTGATAATTATTTGTGTTTCTAAGTGATTCACGTTTCCTTTCCCCGCTACCTGAGTCACCATGCATCATGCTCATTTTTTTTTTTTTTTTTTTTTTTTTTTTTTTTTTTTTTTTTTTTTTTTTTAACTTGTGTTCTCTCTGCGTGGTAATTGTAGCACTCCCAGGTGCTCTGTCTGGATTAATAGAAAAACTCAAGATGTGAGTATCTTTCAATATCTTGAAAGGAAGTAGACACTAGTGTATTACTGCATATGGCTAATACTTTGTAACTTATGAACAAATGAAGTAGAATACTTATGGAAAAGAGTAATAATTTAGTATTTTCAGTTCTTCTGAAATATCCTTTTAAAAATCATTGGGGGTGGAGGGAGGTACCTGTAACTTTATATTATTTGGCCTACATAGAAATTGAAACCATTTGTATTAGATTCTAGCATGAGAGTAAGATTTTACAGAAATTTGACCTCTCACAGTGTCTTACCAGTCAAGGCAATTGTTGTCTGAAGCCCACTGTGTCCTCTCTGTCCCTTTTCTCTCTATATATACTTCATAGCTTGCCTGCCTCACTCAAATAACACATCTATCTACTTGTTGTTCTTTGTTGCTGATGCAATCCGATCCTTGTTCAGTGACCAAATTTAACAGATTCTCTTGGGAGCTGACCCTGCAATGTCACCTGTGGACCTGCACTTACAGAACCTTGGTCAATATTGAGGCTGGAGGGCAGAGGCCAGCTCCATAGACACTCCTGCTCTGGTGGTTCTTCTCCATAGACACTCCTGCTCTGGTGGTTCTTCTCCATAGACACTCCTGCTCTGGCGGTCCTTCTCCATAGACACTCCTGCTCTGGCGGTTCTTCTCCATAGACACTCCTGCTCTGGCGGTCCTTCTGTGTGTGGCGCTGATTGCTCATTGCTCTCCAGAAGCATGGCCTAGTTTCCGGAGGAAATTCAAAAGGACTTTGCTGCCCATGACTCAGTAATCACTTCTATTTTTGTATATTAGTTCTTGTTTAAATTATAAATGCTAATAGTTCAGAACCAAGGAATTAAGTTTTTCTAATTTAGTAATAAAATGTAAGACATGAATATATGTGTGTATATATGTATATAGAATATATGTTTATATGTATGTGTGTATATATGTGTGTGTGAATATATATATACATACATATATATAATGTATATATATGTATATAACATACATATATATATATATATACATATACATATACATATGTATGTATGTATGGGGAGGTGGGAGGGAGAGACTAACCAACCTTCACCCGGGGTGAAGGTGCTTCCTCCAGGAATATCTTTATAGATAAAAGGCATGTAAAAGAGCCATACTTTATTTGATTTACTATGTAAAAAAAAAGGACTTTATGAGATTATATGAACTACACTAATTTTTCTGTTAGTTTTACAAGCCAGATACCGTGGCGCGTTACTAACCATTGTGACTAGCAATAACCTGGGGTTCTGCCTTGAAATGGTAATGCCTGTGGGTAGAGAATGACAGTTACGGTGTTGGACAGTTAAAGCTCTTCCCTGACTATCCTCGCTCCTTCCAACTTCCCTCTGTAGTCTAGTGGCATGTGAAGCGCGCTTGGGAAGGAAGGATTCGAATAGCATTTCTGCATTTCCACTACACCTGGACAAAACTTGCAAGATACATAAAAAAATACAACCTAAAGAAATAAATGCTAATGTGAATTAGAAGGTTATGGAGCTAAATGGATTTCTCCCCTTTGAACAAAAGAAAGGAGAATTCAGCTAATGCGTCCTGCTGGTCTGGAGAAATACTTCTAGTGGCAACTGGGGAGCTCCGATTGTGTGTTTGTGTGTATTGATGTTCTTTTTTTGTTGTTTGCTTTTTTTTGTTTTTTTGAGACAGGGTTTCTCTGTGTAGCCCTGGCTGTCCTGGAACTCATTCTGCAGATCAGGCTGGCCTCGAACTCAGAAATCCACCTGCCTCTGCCTCCCAAGTGCTGGGATTAAAGGTGTACGCCACCACTGCCCAGCTTTTTTTTTTTTTTAAATATTGATTATGGTGAAAGCAAAAGCTCAGACATTCCTAGCTGATAACAGAGTCAAAATGTAGAATTCGTAGTTCAAAAGGCCCTGAAGTGTTAGTTTCCTTCTTTGAGAGGAATCAGGGATTCTTCTTCATGAACCAGGCCATCTTCTCCATGAACCCAATATTCAGAAACTTTCTGTTGACTAAGTTTATTTGCAATACCAAGGAACCAAGTGGCTTCAAGGCCTAGGGCTCACACCCAGAAATTCTGACTTAATTTTGATCTGAGGTGGAGTCAAGAATGTTGTTAGTATAAGCTGTTTGGGTATTTTAAGTGTTTAGCCCTGGGCCAAGGGCCATGAGATTGTTAAGTATTTGTAGGTCTAAGGATTTCTGACATGGATGACATAGTCCAGATTCCTAAGTATTATACAATAGGTAACACTGCCTACGCTCAGGCCTTTGTTTGAGGTGTTGCCTTCCTAAGAGTGAGAGCTGAAAAAAAAAAAAAAGGAAGAAAAAAAGAAAGAACTATCCCAACTAGTAAGGGATCCAGTTCATCAGCTCAGTTGTATGTTTCCCATTATGTATAACACAGGCATGCACACACACATTCACACAGAGTTTTGCTATACATGTCAGCACGGTGTCTCCCAAGGATTGTGGCAGGGCAGTTTCTTTTGTTTTTTTTTTTTTCTTTTCGAGACAGGGTTTCTCTGTGTAGCCCTGGCTGTCCTGGAACTCACTCTATAGACCAGGCTGGCCTCAAACTCAGAAATCCGCCTGCCTCTGCCTCCCAAGTACTGGGATTAAAGGCGTGTGCCACCACTGCCTGGCTATGGCTGGGCATTTTTAACTTTTGTTTCCCTTCAGGTACTTGTTTTGCTTCCTTTTATTCCTCTGAGTCTATGGCCTAGCAGCATGAAGCCACCAAGTCAGCCTTGGACTGATTTTAATGCAAATTTTCTCTTGGACAAACTCTTATTTCAAGTCCTTGAGAGTAAGGTCCTTGGGTAGATTAGAGTTAAAGCTAACGCCAGCCTGATTTGCATTTTCCTCATTATTCTTGGAGGGCAGTGTGTACAGTTAAACTTTTCAGAGCTTTGTTAGTCCCAGGGAAATAGAACTGTGAGTCTGGAGGCATGCCTCCTGTTCTCAGATGGGCTGAGACCGCATGGCTTCCTCACCTGCCTTTGGCTCCATTTCTGTTCTATAGAACAGGACTTTTGAATTAGGCACTTGCTACATAAGCTCTTACTACAGAAAGTGCAACATTTTTATTAACGTCTCAAAAACACCATTTGTGTCTACGTCTTATTTTCCTAACTTAAATTCAGCCCAAACACTGACCATCATGATGTCAGCAACACTCAGTCGCATGCACTCCTTACTCTTAACAGGGCCTTCTTGGTATGAATCAGGAGCCTAGTGTCATCCTGGGTCTACGTGTGCACTTTTACTGAATTCACTTAAAAGGCTTCTATAAGATGGCAGTCCATTGTTTATTATTGTCAATATTCAGAATTACTCTTGGTAGAAGGTGGAAGTCACTGGGAGATTCCTTTTTTTTTTTTTTCACTGAAGGGTAGAATAGGAGAAGTGTTGTGCTAAAAGTCAATCTTTCCATTTATTCTAGTTCCTTGTCAATATTTAACTCACTAAATAATTCTTAGGAAATTATTCTAGAAGGTATTGTTGTTTCTCTCATGTAGGAAGGTTAATCATTGCCCTAAATAGGTCATACTTTATTCCTATAGGCAGGCATAAGTACTTAGAAGGATTAAGTTGAACATATGCTTGATTATTTTGGTAGTTTGTATGTGTGTGTGTGTAGGAGACAGGTAAAATTCATATAGAATATTTGTATTTTTCAGGTGATAAAAATGTGAGGTAAATAAAAAATTTCCCAATTGTTTGGAATTTTGCACAAATGCATTTTTGAATGAATATAGTACTATCCGATGTGAATCTCTGACTCAGTGCCTTGCAACAGCATCAGTGATACATTTGAAAAAAATAAAATTATCTGAACAGTTTATTTTTAAATGTTTACAGCCATTTACTTTGCTTTATGTGACTGGAAGTGATGTACAAGTCACAGGATAGCTTGCAGAAAGAGGCTCTCTCTGCCTGGTGGGGTCTGGGGATTGAACTCAGATCATCATGCTTGGTGGCAAGTACCTTTACCTGTGGAGACGTTTGCCCAGTCTCTCCTTTTTGCCCCTAGATTTATGTGTTAAAAATCAGTGACTCTGTGGTGACTTCAGGTGCTTTGGGAACATGAAGCCATTCAGGCCATGGATTTTAGAATCTGAATCAGGTGTAAACAATGTGGAAAAACAACACTGCATCCCAACATGTAGAACGTTTCCACATCCTAAAGAGTAAGTTCTTTAGCTTTAGGTGAAATATTTGCTTCTGCAGTGTCCAATCTATATATGTATGTTGCTACACCCATCTTTAGACACTTTCCTAATATCCCCTCACTGTGAAGTGACTACAGTGTTGAAGGGGTTAAGTCAGGCCTATCCCCCAAATCCTGGAAGTGCTTAGACTGCCACTTGATCTGTCTCTGGGACTTAGCTTTCCAGAAGCCAGGTTTAGTATCTCCATGATGTAGGTAATCAGCAGCACTTACCCCCTCCAGTTTGGTGAAGGTTAAGTCAGACAATACATAGCATATGCTTAGCTAGAGACTAAAGTACAGCACAGACTCAGTAGAGGTCCATAATGTTCCCATACTTTCTAAACATATTCTTCTTGGACAGTTACCTTTAGTTACTTCTGAAAAAGGTTAGACACTACTAACCATCCTGCCCCACCCCACCCCACCTTCTCTCATCCATCCATTGATTCACCCATCCATTCATCCATCCATCTATCAATCTATCCATCCACCCATCCATTCATCCATCCATCCATCCATCCATTGACCATCTAGCCACCCATCCATCTACCATCCATCGGCCATCTATCCATCCATCCATCTACCCATCCATTGACCATCTATCCATCCATCTACCCATCCATTGACCATCTATCCATCCATCTACCCATCCATTGACTATCTATCCATCTACCCATCCATTGACTATCTATCCATCCACCCATCCATTGACTATCCATCCATCCATCCATTCATCCATCCATTGACCATCCATCCATCCACCCATCTGTCCATCCATCCATCCATCCATCCATCCATTCATTGACATCTATCCATCCATCTATCCATTGACCATCTATCCATCTATCCATCCATCCATCCAGCCAGCCATCCATCCAGCCATCCATCCATTCCTCTCCTTTGTCTTAAGATCTCACTTATTCTCTAGGACAGTGGGCTTAACTAAATGGGCTGCTTTTATGGTTCTGCCCTTCTAGTTCTCTGAAGATAGGAGTAGCCAAGAAGTAGGGTGCTGCTGAGTAGAGGTAGAAATGAACACTTCTTAAAGATAACCTTGCTGGTACCAATTGAGGTACAATCGTGAAGTCCTCAGGGGTCAGTTTGTAGAATCAATTACTCTACAGACTTTCTGGTCCTTACAGAAGTTTCTGTTTCACAAAAGAAAAGGGTCCTTTGGACTTAGACATGGTGGAAAGAAACAGCAAAGTGTGCCGTTTGCCTCCAGTCTTCACTTAAGAACTCAGCTCCCTGGTCCTGAGGCTGACATTGTTTCACAATGAAAGACCTTCTTAGATGAAAATGTGTTTAGATGACAGAGTTTTCAGGCACGGAAAATCATCAACTGTATTCCCAGACACTTTAGAATGGCACTGGGAAAGGAAAAGTTTTCCTGAGAAATCAGAGAGGCTGTTTTGAAGAATGAATTTATCAGGACATTTAAATTTCGTGTAAGGCTTTAAATGTTCTCTTTTTTGGATTGTGAACTGTTCTGAAAATCTAGAACGGAAGTCAGAGGAAGTTTAAAATCACTTACATTCTAATAGGATGAACAGGCAGACAGACATACGCACTAGTGTCCCCTGTGGACTGTGTCAGGGGGAAGTTGAATCAGAGATATTGTAACATCCTTCACGGTCGCTGTCTGCTGTCCAGGTCTCTGTTAGAGCCACAGCTCCCACCTTTCCTGCACTGTCACTTGCTCTGGCTCACAGCTGCTGGCAAGACATTAAGAAAACAGATCCACAATAAAGCTTCTTCAACAGGTTGGCTAGCTGAAATGCGCACATGCTGAAGATAGCAGCATCTGCCTGGAAAGACAGCAAGGACCAGAACCAGAATGCCCAGAACGTTTCTTCTGCCCTGTCTCCTGAGGCTTTCAGTATTTTGCCAGGACACACTGTTGAAAGAGGTGGGGGTGGGACACACGGTCACAGAGGATTGTGGCTAACACAGTAGCTGTGTATGCAGAATGTGCTGGTCTGAGGAAGGTAGGCATGAGAGACATGCCAACTCCTTTTAACTTGCACCTCATTGCTCTGATCCCTGACCATCATCTGTTAAGGAAGAGTTCTTTTCTTTCTTTCTTTTTTTGAACCCAGGAAATCAAAACTGTCATTCAGAATTTTTCTATTTTTCTGAGTATAATGATTTCGGTGGAGCACTGTGGATAAATCCTATAAAATAATAATGTGCTTTATCATTCTAAGCAGCTAGCACTGTGCCTTATCACATGCATTCCAGCACCAGGCTTGTTAAGCTGGTACCAAAAATACCTCACAGTTTAGCTTTTCTGTTAGAAAAGTCTTGGTATTCGTGGTATAACGTGAGCCGTACTCAGGTGGTTCTCCCTATGCAGACTCACCCGTGCATGGGCACTCTGAAGCTGCGGGGATTTCCTGATCTTCCTGGAGAGCCTGGGCACCTTATTGTAGACAGGTGTTGAACGAATGGTTGTTGGCCCATCAAGTGGAGAGGAGACTAGAATCCCGGAAATGAGAAGAAAACTGCCAAGATGCAGGCTCCTTTTCACTCAGCTTCATGACCTGTGCCTTGCCCAGTTTCCAAAACTGAGTTTATCTCAAAGACACCTGAGCGGGAACAGTCTGCTTATAGGGTGGTTGGGCACAGTGATGGTGTGTGTGTGTGTGTGTGTGTGTGTGTGTGTGTGTGTGTGTGTGTTTACGGTAGATTAAGACAATGTTGTTTTCCTCTGTGGGGAGAAGTCAGTGTTGGCAGTAATAAAAGCACTTAGACAGAAACTGAAGCAAACCTCTAGTTCCTGTTTTTGGTAGATGGGGAATCCCAGGGCAGAGATGAAGAGGGCCTACCTGTTGTCTGGATGCAGTCAAAGACTCAAACCCAGAAACCAGTGTGGCTTTGGCATGCTGGGCTTTCCTGTATGACTAGAGATGCATGTGTGAGAATTCTTATTTAGGGCGTGAATGGTTTGATTTTGAGAGCTGACCGTTTGTCTGTTTTCTTCCCAATGAGGTTTCATGTCTCAGAGGTAAGTTCCAAGAAGATAAGATGACCTCATTGTAAAGGTTGACTACAGCCAAACAGAGCCATCCTTCAGGGCTTTTATCCAAGGGATTTCTACCGAGGCTTTGGGGAAGAGGTGAGGGATCAGTGGGAACAGATGAGGTGAGAATGAAAACTCCTCAAAAAGAGAAGTACATAATTTATTTTTGTTATTTTGTTAACGTTGTACCATTCCTGTCAAAGTATGGCTAAGGAAACTGCTAACTCAGATGGTATTTTTCTGATTCTACTTGGGAAGTGAATTAAGCAACATTAACATTGTTGATTCCATATGAGGCAACATTCTAGGTAATTTACACCAATTAATATCATCTGTATTGTGTGTGTGTGTGTGTGTGTGTGTGTGTGTGTGTGTAGGCTCTGTATATCCCATTGATGAATACATAAGTCATCCATCACAATATAATCAAGTGGTACTTAACAGAGCAGGCTGCCTGCCAGGTACATGGCAAGTATTTTATATATTGCAATCCCTGTAATTATCATAGCATCACTGTCTTTTAAATACCTATGTTATATTTAGTCAGTTGTCTCTGGTTTCTGTACTCTAGGCAGGGTTAATGTAATTCACAAACAACGCATATCTTTGGGCCTATTTGCAATCTAACAACAGCTTCTAAGAGGTAAAATGAGATGACATGCATTTGGGGTTCTGTCCCTAGTACAGAACTTTGTAAAAACTGTCATACTGGTCAGAGGGAAGCTACCCAGGAAGAAGCAGCCTGCTCTTTGATGCTTTTCCATGGGACCACTTGGGATACCTTTTTCCTTGAGTCATCCTTTCAGTCCGTGTTCATGAAGGAATAAGCAAGACAAAGAAAGCAGAATGGATCTTGAGTCAACTGTAGCGGGGTAGTGTCTTGGGAGCTCTTCTTAAGGTGCAGAAATTGTAACTCTCAGGTAGATAAGGGACTCTCCAATGGTGCCCAGGAGGGGAAGGGTGGGCCTGTCACCCCCAGCAGATCTATTCAGATCTTACCATGTATGTTTTAGGTGACCCTGGCAACATTAATCTTTCACAAGTTTTGTTTCTTTGTGAAGAAAACTTAGCAGTGAGCAAAGCAAGTTCTTAGCATTAATGAGAACACTAAATAGAATAATACACTTGAAAATATCTGGTTGTATAGATGACACACACAATAAATGCCAGTTCTCCCTTTTGTCCCATTTAGTGGCTGTGACTTGATCCCCTGTCTTAGACAAACAGTCCTGATTGTGCTGCTCCTCCTGGGACCAGGCAGTCACGCAGGCAAACACTTCCCGGACGCACAGCGGTTTCATAACAGGCCTGTTGACTCCTTTCCTCGTTAGCATTTTGCAGTCCCCTCCACTCACTCTAGCTAACCACATCAGGTTTCTAAAGGCTCATTTAAGTGGAACTCTCTGTTGTAGATAGGCTTTATTTGATATCGGCTCGTACTAACACAAGTGAGCTGGCGCCTTGGCTCACCAAATATTTGCCATCATTGTTGACTAGCGATCTTGACTGATGTGCTTTGAAAACATGGGTAGTTACATTTCTAACAGGTGGGCATTTGTGGTTTCTGGTACTGTCATACGATTCGACACCTGGATGATATCATTGTTGGACTGAAGCAACAATGGCTGAGACTGTACTTTGCTAACTGGAATGTAATCTGAAAGACAGCATCGTCTTCTCCGTTGGTATGAGTCTGTTCTGATGTTTGATGATTTTAGACAGTAGAGTTCATAGACTCGGATTCTCATCTGATTGAATGATGATATAGTCTCTGTGTTATGTTAATAACCGATCTCTGGGAAGAATCCACACATGGACCGCGGTAATAATATGTGTTTTCAGAGTGAGCTTCAGTGAGGCAAGTGTGGTGAGTGGTAGCTCACCATCATGTTCAAGGGCAAAAAGGAGTAAGAGCTGTTAGATGTACTTGTTGCTAATCCCCCTTTTACATCAGACAGGGATAACAGGAAAGTAAATCCGATAACAAGTGTGAAGATAAAAGGATAGAATGATTTAGAAATCACCAACCCTGTTTTAAAAGAGGGACAAAAGGAGAAAAGCAAACAGTAGACGTGACGGCATTTGTTTTTATGATTTCCTTAAGAAAATACAGTATTATCACAGTATGAAAGGTAATAGTAACCAGACAAGGTAACAACCTAAAGGGTCTTCCAGTGTGTTTGCGAACAGAGCATTTCCACATGAAAATGTTGCCCAGAAGAAAATATGTAAACCCAGCATTTACACAAGTCTTAATTGCTTAGAATTTGGGAACTTTAATTTCCAGGGGGTTCACATCTACATTATGACACTGCTGTGTATCTGGGCAAGATTTGGTTACTTTTGATTGATACGAAGACATTAGAATTTTTTTGTGAGAAACAGTTCAATTAATTGTAAATATAACCAAGACAATAAAGTATTGGTGAAGAGGGTAAGAGTCTGTGCCTTCTCTAACTTCCCCTGCTCTCGAGCGCACAGCAGCGATTTGGAAAGCATCAGGTGTACAGAAGTACTATAAGTGGGAAATCAAAGAAGATGGTGTAACTAGGTTTTACCTTTGTTATTGTTGTTGCTGTTGTATAAAGTGAGGATAAAGAGATTGGGTTCTCTGGTGAAGTAAGGAACAGAACCACTGAGTTTGGGAGGAGGAAGGAAGAAGACGACTTTGAAGTCGATCTCAGTGCTGACTGCCGATTTCCTCTATCTCAAAGGGCCACATTCTACCGGCAGTCTCTCTCTTCCCTTTTCCCTTGCTTCTCTTTCTTTGCTTTCCCAAGGATTGTGTTGAAAGGATTTATAGGAATTAACGAAACCTTAAAGATGCTCGAGGTTACTGGAGTGTGAAAATTATGATGTGATGTAAGTGGCTATTTACATGTGACAGGTGTCATTGAACAGCATTGCTCAGCAATAAGGAGAAACTAATCTCAGGCTTGTCACTGGGTTTAGGCCAGTGGGTTAGACCTCTCTGGTCATAGCTTTGGAGAAAGGTCTGGGTACTTTCCTAGGAAATTTGAAAGTCACAGAGCATAGTCCTCTTCTCTTCTCTTCTCTTCTCTTCTCTTCTCTTCTCTTCTCTTCTCTTCTCTTCTCTTCTCTTCTCTTCTCTTCTCTTCTCCTCTCCTCTCCTCTCCTCTCCTCTCCTCTCCTCTTCTCTTCTCTTCTCTCCTTCCTCTCCATTCCTTCCTTCCTTCCTTCCTTCCTTCCTTCCTTCCTTCCTTCCTTCCTTCCTTCCTTCCTTCCTTCCATGAATTCAAATTATAAAACTTAAACGTTTCTGATTCCTCAAAGAGATGGGTAAAAGCAGAGTTTTCCCGTGCTCTATCTCGTCCTGGGACTCCACCTTTTCATTCACAGTGCTGTGGCACAGTCATGCCATGGGTCCATGTACGGGCCCATACTGCTCAGTCTTGTACATTACATAAGGCTGGATGCTGTAAAAATGGAAAACTCGAAGGTGGATGGGATACACATTGACATTCAATAGTTTTTTCATTTCAGAGAGTCAAGCTGCAGTTGTCCCATGCCTAGTGACAGAAGGCGACCCCTGTTATGGCAGCACAGCTCATGGGGGCAAGGTTCAAGGTTCAATATCAAGAGGAACAGAGGGATGGCAAGCTAGCGTGGCCTCGACTTTTCAGGCTTGCCTGCTGAAGTTGGTCCTCCTCTTAGCAGTGTTCCCTTGATCATATCTTTAAGATGATCTCATGGAGTATTATACCAGTTTTGTATGAGGACATGCATACCTTCTTAAATACAGAGGTCATTATTTAATTGCTCTTCAGAGGCATCGCCAAATCCCATCGACATCACATGTGATAAAAGGAGTAGTGTGGAGTTAAAGCGAAGTGATAAAGCAATCAGAGATGACTTTCCAAACAGTGAAAATGCACGATCTGTAAAATCGTTTAAAGTCAGGAAAGTTTCTTTCCTGACCATAGAGCTCGTGCGCTTTATTTGCTATTCCCATGTGTGGATTCAGCATTTGCATGGCAACTGACTCCTGAGTTATTTTCAATTGATCTTTTTATTCTTTCTGAACTGTTGACTATGCATGAAGGTATCATGCTGGGGTATGTGGATGTCTGATGAGCCCCTCCCATGCCTGACTTTGCACTTTGGTGCCTTAGGCAGGTATGGAAGCCCATGAAGAACACGCTCTTCTGACTTGCCTTGGGAAGGACAGACCATTGGGAATTGATGGGGACTGACATGTTCCGAGGCCTCTTGGGTCCCGTCCTATGGATTAGAATGAATTTGCTCATTATTTTTCCTAGTAAGAGTATAAAGTAACTGAAATATCTTGGTATAGAATGAATTCTAGTGGTTAGCGGTTGAAACTGAGAGACATGAAAGATGCTCATGGGCAGAGCACTGCCATGCTCTCCAGTTTTCTAGGGGGATGTCCGTCTGTCTGTCTCTGCCTGCCTGCCTAGCTGTGTTTGTGGGGAATCTTGAGAGGGGTTTTCCTTCCTCCCCAAGTCCTGTGCTCACACATTTCATAGACTAATGTTTTCATTGGCGGGCTTAGATTGGTGTCCCTGCTGTATGGGCCAGAGGAAGCCTTACCCAGGTCCTAACATCATTTTCAGAAGAGTTAGGTAAAATTTACTTTTTTTCGTGGTGATGTCAGGCAGTAGTGCTGGGTGTCAGGGATCAGAGGAGATAATGGCCAAGGCAGAAAGGCTTCTGGGGAAGAGATAGTAACATGTCATTCAGATGTCTATCTTGGCCTTTAGGTCCAAGACATGGTTTTCTTTGTGAAAACGGAGAATCACAGCTGAAATGCTCCTGTAGGTTTCTGTGAAAAGGATGGTCACTTTAATCTGTCATAATTGGATCTTTTCAAATGCTGCCGGCTTCTTCTCTTGAGCCTTGTACCTCCTTCCTTCTCCGGGGTTGGGGCAGGGCAGTTAGGGCTGGCGAGTCTGATGAGCAGTTGTGTCTGAACGCAGTGCCTGGGCTTAGTAAGTAGAAGATTGATAAAGATGGAATGTGGAAAATGGAAGCAACTTTTGTCTGCATATTTTTTAAAGAATGTAGACTTTCACAGTGGTCGTATTAATTTGCACCCCCACCAACAGGGTATCGGGTTGTCTCTCCAAATCGTCTCCAACATTTGTTGTCAAGATTTTGCTCACAGCCATTCTCTCTGGGGTGAAGTACTGGCTTTTTAAAATGTCTTCTTTGAAAAAGTGTCACTTCAGGTCCTTTGCCCATTTGTTGATTGGCAGCTTTATTTCATTGGTATTTGATTTTTGGGTTTTACCCCCCCGCCCCCCGTCTGTCTTAAGTATAGCCAGTAGAGATTTCTCCTATTGTTCAGGTGCCTCTTTTTTCTATTGGTCCTTTCCTTGCTGTGCAGGAATTCTTCGTTTGAATGCAGTCCCATCAGATAGCTCCTGTGCTGTTGGTGTTCTGTTAAAAACTTTCTTGCCTACTCCACAGTCTTAAGGACCACTCCTGTGTTTTCTTCTAGAAGTTTCAGTGCCTCCATTTTTAAATGGAGGTTTTTAATCCACTTTGAATTGATATTGTACAAGATGAAAGATAAGAATTTAACATCACTGTTCTGCAAGTAGAAATCTAGTTTTGCCAGCACAGTTTTGTTCAACAGCCTCTTCCCTCAAACCTTGTGTTGTCAACAATTAAGTGGGCATAGGTTTGCCACTGCATTTCCAGGTCCTGTATTCTATTATGCCAGTTGATCTTACTATATTTTTATGGCAGAACCAGGCTGTCTTTATCACTATAGCTCTGAAGTACAACTTAGGTGTGATATTAAAATAATTTAAAAAGTGTTCTTAATCTTTAGGATTGCTCTGAGTATTCATGGTCATTTGTGATTCCATATATATTATATTGTTTGTCTAAACCTATAAAACATGGTGTTGGAATTTTTATATGTATTACATTAAATACGTGAATGAATTTTTATGGTTTAGCCATTTTCACATTACTAATTCTGCCAATCCAAGAACATGTACATTCTTTGTATTCTCTAGTATATTCTGTGAGTACTTTTTCTAGTATCTTGAAGTTTTAATTGTAGAGGTATGTCTCTTGGGTTAGATATATCCCTAAATATTTATTTTGTTTGGAGTTACTTTGAAGGGATATTTTTCTTTCCTGAGAGTGCAGTTGGTGTAAGTGAAGGCTACTTTTTCATTCTCTTTTCTTTTCTTACATTGATTTTTGTGTTCTCCTTCTTTGTCACAAGTGTCTATGATCTCCATATGACCCTGTAATTTTAGTCCTGGGCATATACCCAAAGCACACTGTATCCAACATAGGATGTTTGTATCTTCATGTGTATTTCTGCTTTGTTCACTATAGCAAAGAATTAGAATCAGTCTGTTTATACATCAGAAGAGTAAAGGATAATGAAGATTTGTTATGGTGTGTGTGTGTGTATGTTGTGTTAGTTACTTGGCTTAGAATAAAAGTGAAATCATTAAATATTCAGGAAAATGGATGGTCTTAGAATTATAATATCAAACAAGGTCTCAGAAAGAAGAAAAACTGCATGTTCTGCCTCATATAGAATACAGCTGTATACATGTAAACAAATATACACATTTACAATACAAAAGATAGGGAAGATAACAAGCAAGTCTAAATATTAAGAGAAAAGGTTGGGTACATGCAGTGTTATGAAGGAGGACATAAACCTAATTGTTTTTAGTGTTCTGTCATGGGCTTTTGTTTTGGTGGTATATAAGTGCATACAAATATGTCCAATAGCGAAAGCATAAATGTGAAGCTATTGAGTTGTACAGTCTTGGAGTCCGGTTACGTTTTCTCTGTGGTTTTTCTTTAATTTTAATTTATAGCTTAATTTCTTAATAAACTTTAAAAATAAATAAAAATAAAGAGAATATATTAATTTTAGAAGAGAGTGGCTTCATTATGGACTATTCATACCTGCATTATCTGCCATTCTTATAAGACATTTTGGTTTGCTTCAGGCCTTTGAGATATATGGCCATGTCTGGGTGCTCTCCAGACTTACAAGCTGATGTAAAATACCTATATCCATTTCCAGCATACAGTAGCATTTCAGAAGGGCTTGTTGCCCTCCAGTGGATTTAAATGAGATTCATTATGCAGTTAAGTCATATGTGCCATTTCTGTGTTATAGTATATGTGCAAACCCAAGCAATTTTATTTATATATATATATATATGTATATATATACACATATATATATATATGCAATTAATACTATTTCCTTGCACACATTTTTGTGAATAGTATTTATTTCACTCAGTTGGAATTTTTAAAACAAATTTTGCCTCTAATTCGTCATTAAAAATCAAGTCTTAGAACTGTTGTAAAATTATTTCATTAGATTTTTCTATTACAACGTTATGAAAATTAAACTGGCATGGTGTATGTACAATTCAGTTCTCACCTCACACTTGGCCCCTGTCTAGTGTGAAGCCATCGTGTCATGGATTCCTTCCTTACTGAACGCACTTTCTGCTGCCTTAGGCTCTACTCAGAAGGGGAACAAACTGAGCAAGTGTGGACACATTGCTCTTCTGTTTCGTGTGACCCTTCTGTGGCGAATGCAGCATTTCTTCTATATCCTTTTAAAGTGGTTACTTTGTTAATTAGTTCACATTTTATTAAAAATTGTCCATAAAATAGCTGTTCTATTTCATAGAGGTGAATTTTTTAAAATATTTATTAAAACAATTCTTTATCATAGATAGGTTGTTGCCTCTACATGTGCTTTGTGTGTGCATAGTAAAGATATATTTCCTTGTACATGGCGTTATAAATATATGTTGAGGGTGCATAATCGGGACAAGGACCTTGCTTTCAACAGTAGCATTGTGTGTCTGTAATCTTTGAATAATGCTTTGGATTTGACTAGCTACACAAAGAGCAGATGGTGAACTGGGCCAAGTTGACAGTCACCATTTGCTTCTCATTTATATAATTTGTAAAAATGTTTCTAAGGAAAAAAAGAAAAACAAATGTACAGAGAGCTTCTCCGTGGTAGTTGATGGGAAAGCAAGGCCATTTTGGGATAATTATATTTCCACCTGAATAACTTCATTAAATCAACATTTTTCTTCCATGAGCACCCTCAGTGTGTGCTTTTTGTCTGTTATTCTCATGTACACAGCATTATTGTTGCTGTTCTTGTTCAGAATTTGATCAGTGCCTAAGAATCTTAGAAAGTGTGTTGACAGTTAATTGAGTTTCCCAAATGCAGCCACGGAATATGAAGCGTTTGTGTGCTGGCCTGGAAGTGAGTCTGTTACTCCCCAAATCAGGCTCGATTTTAACTGGGAAGAAGGAAGGAGTAGTAATAGTAGTAGTATTAATAATAATAATAGTAGTAATAATACTAACAACAACAATAATTTTGGTTTAAAACGTGATTCCATTTCTGTTGAAGGTTGCAAACGGCTCATTGGTGGCATTTTACTTTAGTTGCTGCATCTGTCTCTCATTGCTATTTGTTCTTTTTTTGTTGTTTTGTTTTTTGTTTTTCGTTTTTTGGTTTTTTTTTTGTTGTTGTTTTTCAAGACAGGGTTTCTCTGTATAGCTCTGGCTGTCCTGGAACTCACTCTGTAGATAAGGCTGGCCTCGAACTCAGAAATCCACCTGCCTCTGCCTCCCAAGTGCTGGGATTAAAGGCGTGTGCCACCATGTTCTTTTTATTTTTGATACACTTGGAGAGAACACAAACAAAATGACAGCCACCAACCAAACAGAATGCCCACTTGCTTTCTGAACAGAGTGTGTTGTTGGAACTGAACAGGACCATGCAGTTTCAGCACTGCTTTTCATTCCTCAGGGAAGCCCAGAAGGTAGGCTGCTCCCTTCCTGCTGAGGACATGTGCCTCAGAAGGTGACTCCCTCTGGGTGGGAACAGGTAGACAGCCTCTGATTTCCTCTTTGTGTATCCCCTTATTGTTAAACCTGGACTTGTAGGTGTGACATTGGTCCTAGAGCAGTTGTTGGCCTGAAAAGAGACCTTTAAGGGAGACTAAAGGGATGGATGAGGTTTAAGCCTCTGAGAGAGGCTCCCACCAAGTTCAGATTAACAATGGTTTGTTCTAGACATTCGGGTCTGTATAAAGCAGAATTATATTTTGATTTTTATGGATTTAAAATGTGGATTTCAGAAGGGTCTGGAAACTTCAAATTCCATGCAGCAGATTTTTCCAAAATAGATTTAAACATGTAAGAATTTACTACAGAATTAATAAAAATTCTGTTTCACTGAGTGGAATTTTGTAGTTCTCTAGAAATTATCTAATTTCTACACAAAGTCTTTATTCAGTCATGTGACAGATGGAGAAATAAATCAGGTTTATGCCTGATTCTTTCGGCGAGAGGCAACGATTTTTTGTTTATTTATTTATTTTTGTTTTTTTGAGACAGGGTTTCTCTGTATAGCCCCTGCTGTCCTGGAAGTTACTCTGTAGACCAGGCTGGCATTGAACTCAGAAATCCACCTGTCTCTGCCTCCCAAGTGCTGGGATTAAAGGCATGCGCCACCACCGCCTGGCTGGCAACAATTTTTTAAATGACGACGATATTTAAATGCTGGCACTATGGTGTTTGGGGTAACGACATGGACTTAGGAAACAGACTGAAGGATGAAATTGAGTCTGGGTTCTGTTACACATTTTAAATGTCAATGTCCTCACTGGGACATGAAGCATAATTACTGCTTAGACAGATTTCTTTCTTAAATCTGTGTTTCATTTTCTGCTTTGGAAGTAGGGTCTAGAAGAATGCCTCAGCTCAGCAAGAGTTGTCTGCCTGAGACCGCAACGGTGTAGTGGGATGCTCAGGGTCTGCGGTCTGAAGGACACTGTTTAAATCAAGACTTTGGGTAAGAAGGACATGGCCTGTGGCCTCTGTCTGTGCCATGTCTCTCAGCCTGACAGCCTGTGATGTTTATATAAACACTTGCTTACAGGCAGAACTTGAGATGTTGATTTACTTCTTGCTTTGGAGATGGTAAACTTTTCTTGCTGGGGTCTAACACAAATATAGCCTTGTACTCTCAGCCCTGGAAGAAGGAGGGCACATGCTTGGAGTCTAGTGGCAGTTTGTTAGTGTGCATCTTTAGTCATCTGCAACCTGGATGTTGCTTTTAATCTCTTTGGCCTTTTCTTCCTTGTCATTCAGAAGCACATAGGAGAATCACGGTGGTTAACCATCATAGGACATTTAAAAAATGTTGTTGATTCAAAAAGGTGAAATCCCTTACCATGGAGTTCCAGAGAACTTGTCACTTTGTTCTTAAATGCCTTCTGTAATTGTTGTACGTATTTCAGTTTACTATCAGCTGTTAGCAACATTGTTAGTCCTATAATTATATAGTGGAAACATTTTTGTGTTGAAATTTACAGTTATTAAAACACAATACAAATCTTTGAAGACTTCATTTATAGATGGTACAATATAATGTCACAATGTATCCTTAGGAAAGAATAGGGAAGTATGTCTATGTAGATACATATTCATCTTTCTCACTGAGAAGTAGCATTCAAAAGACTTTATGCTGCTTTCCTCTATCGTTTTCCTCTTTTTAGTTTACATTTTTCATGTAGATATAATTCCATGATACTTGGATAGCTATCGAGGTCATTTCCAGTTCCTCATAAATTAATATTAAATACACAACAAAGACATTAAATTCAAGAAGCAAAAATATGCTTTAGGTTAAGGTGGGTGTGGTGGCAGACACTTGTCCTCCCAGTATTTAGGTGGCATAAACTAGGTGATCTCTGTGAATTCAAAGCTTGGGCAACATAGAAAGTTCTAGGCCAGCCAGAGTTACAGAGTGAGACCCTGGCACTGTAAGAGAGAAAGAGATGGGGGAGGGAGGGATGGAGAGGAATAGGACAGAGGGAGAGCAAGAGGAAGGAAAGGGAGGGTGAAGAAATTTTGTTTTGTTTTTTACTAGGTAAAGGAATACAGTAAATTCAAAAGCATTCATCTCTCACAGGCCATGGCTATATTTTATTTGATAAAAGGAGCAGCCCTCTTGCTCTCAGCATGAGGCTCCAGTAATTTGTCAAAGGAAAGAGCAGTTGGTAATCACAGATGAGACATTTTATGGGCCTTTAATACTTTTTTGTTTCCTCTTAATATAAATGTTAACAATCCATGGTATCCACAAAGGGGAATATTCTTGCTCATTAACCCTATTAAATTTTTTTCAGGTAAGAAAAAAAAATTAACCTCACTTTGGGGAAAGCATTGAGGCTAATGAGTTGAATGGAAAGATTTTTAAAAGTCACTTTGGGTTATCTAATTATGCTAATTCAATATTGAGGTGTCAAACAGTACAGTTTGGAATTTACAAGGTTAAATATTTGGACTGAGCTTCAACACTACACAGGGATTTAAGTGTTTTGAATAAAAATCTCCTTCAGTCAGGCATGCACAGTGTCATCCTGCCTGGTGGCAGAGAAGGTGGCAAGGGATGGTATTCACTCTTGCCAGACTCTGAATCCCAGAGATTCGAATGTACTTCATTAACTTGTTACCATGGCTAAGGGACTCATGTCGTTTGAGGACAAACTAGGAACACGCTAGGGGGAAGCTTAGTCTGATTTATAGCAGGCATCACTCTGACACATTCTAGGAACTCAGTTTTTCTCTTTGTTTTAAAGCACACGTAAATGTACAGAGAATACATACGTATTAAATGTGGCATTTGGTAAACGATTCACTTGATACGTGGTGTAGCATTTCAGATCCATAGTTTTCAGTCACCCAAAAGACTGTAGTCAGAAGTTGTTCAGCTATACTTTAGCAGTAAGGTAATTAGAGAATGGGTCATTGCTCAGATTCTGCATTATGTTACAGGTTTGTTTGTGGAGAGCTGTCTATGGAATGGCATAGTAGAAAACAGCAAATCGATTCGTGTTACTTCAGCTTTGTCATGAAAGCATGGCATACCTCACAAAATTAATGGAGAAGGCCAATGCCACAAAGTTGTCATACTTTGTTTTAATTATTTATAGTTATCCTGGAAATAGAACAAATACAGGATAACTACTTTAAAGGTTTATCTATAGTAAGTGGAATTGAAAGCCACTGTCTTCTGTCAATTCTGTCATATTCTGAAAATAATCGTTTTCATAGCTAAAATGAATATACCAATGAATTAATGTTACTATTTATCTCTTAAACAAAACAATTTCTTTTTCATTTTCAATTTTTTAATGTTTAACATTGGTCTTCATGTTCGAGGAATAAAGAAAAGGAGACATTAAAACCTCACCCTACTTTCTTCTTGGAGTAGGAGAAAGATTTCTAGCAATCTTGTTCCAAGATCATTTATTGTGTTTTTGAATGGTTAGTTTAATAGAAGTAGCAAGGTTAGTTAGTAAGGCAGTAATACATGTTTTACATTACAGAGCCTGAAGTAAAGATAAAAAAATAAATGTATTTGCCTTATTTGCTTGGTTTGTCCTTTTCCTTCCTTCTTTCTTGCTTTTCCTTTCCTCATTTCTTTCCTTCTTCCATTCCTCCTTTTCTCCCTTCCTTTCTTTTTTCTTTTTTTTTTTTTTGAGTCAGGGTAGTACTAGCTAATGTGCAATGAATAAAACGATTGTAAAATTTTTTAATGCCGTCCAGCTTTGTAGTGGTCTTTATCCACTTCAACATACTCTAAGGTGTTGGCTAGTCTTTGGGAATCTCTGATAGCCGTCTGTAAGGTATTCCAATAGAGGGGCAGACAAGAAACTTAGGAAAACCTACTGGTTAGAAGCCTGCTCTGGACATGGCAGGCAGCTCATGTGTATAATTCCAGCAGTAGAAGACTTTGGGAGGACGATTGCTGTGAGTTCAGGGCAAGCCTGAGCTACTTGGTGTGTTCCAGTGTATTCCTGGAATAAAGTCCTGTTTCTACACAACAAATCAAGTGAGGAATCTAAATATCTGTCCTTTTGTAGCCCTTGGCTCTTCAGATACACATCCTTAATACCTTTACAGCTACAGGGTAGTACAGATTGATACTTTGAAGCACAGTGAGGTAAGCCAACATAAATTCTTATCAAGGAAACGTTGATTAAGTTGATTTTATGTGTCCATCAACCAGTGCAATTGGTGGAGATAAAAATCCCTTTCCCACAGTTGGGTGGGTCACTGGCTTCCACATTTACCATTTCCTGAAAATGACAGGACACTGGTGCCTTTCAGTGCTCTGGAGAAGAGAATCCACACTATGCTTTGTGATGTAGCCTTCTCTGAAGATAATTGCCTTTTCCTCCCATACCAATTAGTGGTGCATGTCTTAAATGCGTCATCTCTAATTGTAACACACATAATACAAGGAAGGAATTTTAATCTAGAAATTGAATGTACACTCAGATCAGTTTGGCTCTAGAGTTCCCTTCACATCATCCTGACTTCAGAACGTGTATGCCTCTGCATCATTCTGAATTGGAAAGGAATGGAGGGAGTTAGAGTCCAAAGGGGTCTCACTGGTCCTATTTTACAAATGCTTGGTGGAGCTGTGGGTGAGAGCATGGGCAGCTTACAACAGTGGCCTTCCTTCTCGTGTTTGCTGTCTATAAGCATCTTTCTAGTAAACACTCTGTTTTGGCATTGCTTTTGTTATGAACTTTTCATGCCTATATCATGTCCTGGGATACATGTGTATTTCTCTCCATGTCATGCATTTTATTGCATACTGTGGGGCATAGAAGAGTTTCCTGTCTTTTATCCAGTGCCCAGTGAAAAGGCACATAATACAACGTGGTCATAAAGGCCAATAAAATTATTACTACTTTTTTTTTTTTGTAGCTTCTATGGTGATGTTTGTCTATTCAGGTCTCTAACAATTGTAATCTGTTTCCTATTATCAAATTTCTTCTGTTAAAATTCTAAAACATAAAGTAAATCATAGATTACTACATGTGAAACATTAAAACTATTACATGAGTATGGGAAAGCATGTAATGATGGGAAGCTTAAGTTTTGGGAAGGCACCTCTCAGCTGATAGCTATGATTCCTCAACTTAATAAGCACAATCAATTTTTCCCTTTTCTGTCAGTGACATATAAACTCAGGATGTAGCTTGGAAGTGGCTTCAAATGGCCTCCTTTCAAGCGGTTTCTCCCAGAGACTGTATTTGGCATCTTTATGAACACTTCTGAGGCAGCTATTGCAGTGTGGACTAGAAGCAAGAACGTTCACCCCACCGGCCCAACATGGAATAAATGCTATTCGAGCCAGTTCCATGCTCATCTAAGTCAGCATTTCAAGGAAAAGCTATTGATATACCTTCAGATTTTTTTTTTTTTTTGGTTTTTCGAGACAGGGTTTCTCTGTATAGCCCTGGCTGTCCTGGAACTCACTCTGTAGACCAGGCTGGCCTTGAACTCAGAAATCCGCCTGCCTCTGCCTCCCAAGTGCTGGGACTAAAGGTGTGCGCCACCACGGCCCGGCTACCTTCAGCTCTTAAAGTATGGACTGTGGGTAACATAGCAGGTCCTGGGCCTATTCTGTTCCTTTATTCATCTGTGGTAATGTTGGAACAGTTCTCTGGGTGTGAGCTCTGGAGCTCTTCTCCTTCATGGGGACCGTGGATCTTTATCGCCTGTCAGGCTGCTGTAGCTCTGTGAGAGGAAGCCCATGGTCCCGATGCAACCCAGTGTTCTCTGCTCTCATCAGGACGCTCTGGGTGCTTTTACTTGAGGGTGAGTGAAATGGTTCATGCTAAAGCCTCCTTGTCAAAACTCTTCTTTACCATTTCAAAAACAATTAAACCACAAGATAAGGAGATCTTGTCCAGGTATGTAGACAAACTCATTTTGTGTGTGTGTGTGTGTGTGTGTGTGTGTGTGTGTGTGTGTTAAGGAGGAGGGTTTTCTTGCTAGAGAGTAAATGTACACATCTTGTTGGAAGAGGGACTTACTGTGAGTTTTCTGTGTATCCCATGCCATTTTATATGGGAAATGTGGTTTGATACGTGTCAGAGCCAAAAATGGGTGTAAATACACTCTTTAGATAAAGACGGAGGGATGAGTCTATCCTCTCTTGAATCTCATGTTAGGAATATGTAGAAAAGTTGCAATCCCATGTTGACACAGGAATACTAAACCTGGTAGACAGTAAGGAACCATTACCACAGAAAGAACAAACATTTATCCTTCAAAAACATAGTCACCCTCATCATATCCCAAACCTTTTGTGCCACTTATGGATGTCAGGGCGTTTCCTGAGAAGGTTTAACAATGTTGGTAGACTTGGCTGTGTGAGGAAGTTGAGGGAAAGGGTGAACAGAAGGAGTTTCATCCATTTTATGTTGCAAGGGTAGGTGTAAAGCTGTTCTAAGAATTTCCTCAGGGTTTGAAACTGTCTTGATTTAGGACTGCTGTGCTCATAATCAACCCCTGTGCTCACTTGGCTGAGCAGTATTTGATTGGCAGCTGCTATTGGGCATGGGTAAAGACTCACAGATTCAGTTGCATCATGGGTCCTTGTTACAAGGGTCGGAATCATGGTACAATGTAAACAGGTTGGCAACCTGGAAATTCTGTGATTCTAGGATTCACTATTTTGACTATGTTCTGACTTGGAGAGAGAAAAGGTGTGTGTAGGGAGGCAGAAAAGGTGTGTGTAGGGAGGCAGAAAAGGTGTGTGTAGGGAGGCAGGGTGTCTGGATTTCTATTTTCCGTTACCCTTCTCTCTGGAATTTAACCCTTCCTGTGTTCTTCAGGATTTCTGTATTAGACTGGTAGGTGACATGTTTTCAAGTGGGTTTTCAAAAAGTAGTTTCCAGGTCATCTCACATAAGTATGTTTGTGTCTTAATTAGATTTTAAAAATAACCGTTAAAAGAAAAAGAGTAACTCATTAAGGTCATGTCTTTAATTGCTAATCCATCTCATTTTGTATCTAACATAATGCTTCAGATTGGCAGCCAGACGTAAATAAATTGTTAATGAGCCGTCTCTTACTAGTCATATCGTCTAGGTGCTTTATAAGTCTTTAAGAATTTCAGTATTGACCACTATTACTTCCATATATACAACTTATATAAACAACTTAAAATATCTTCTTATGTGTATCTGGATACATGTGTAATCTTACAGGTGCTTGTTACATACCCAGGTTCTAAGGCACAAGCCACTGGTTTCATGCATGCAGAGCTAATGACCTAAAGTTGAGCTGTAGCCTCAGGCCTGTGAGTGTGTTTGAGGGTCCGAGAAAGACTTGGTTTCAGTAGAATAGAAAACATGGGCGTCGTGCGGTAGATAGGCTGCCATGTAACTAATACCTGCTCATTCTGGAATAGAAAGATGCACGGGGTGATAGTGTACACTTGCAACCTTAGTTCCCAACTGTCTGCCACTCAAGAGGCTGAAGTGGAGAGCTGTAAATTTGAAGACAGCCCGGGCTACATAAAAGTTCTATCTCTGACTCTTGTTTGTAAACATACATTAATGGTGATTATAAAGCACAGTGCATTTAACATTGATTTTTAAAATTGATCCTAACATGAAAATATTACTTTGGTCATTTACTTTAATATTTTTGTCATGTAACATTTGACAATATTACATATATGTATTAGTGAGTACATTTTAGTTAAAAGTCCTGTAACTGGAGCCAAATTTTTAGATTGGAATTGAATGTAACATGTTCTTAATGTATATGTAAAGATCTGTAGATGGTTTGGAAGTAGATGTTTTTCCCACTTTGGGCCAAGCTGTCATTTCCTAGAGCTAGACTCTAACTTGGTATGTAGCTGAGGATGAGCCTGAACAGGTGTGTGTATGTGTGTGTGTGTGTGTGTGTGTGTGTGTGTGTGTTGCACATAGGCCGCTGCTCAAACGTAGGGATCAGGAGAACAGGATGGCGTTGGTTCCCTGTTTCTACAGCATACGTCTTGCAGATAGAATCAGGAGCCAGGCTCTGAGGCTTGTTAGCAGTGCCTTGCCATATTGGCCTGATGAACTCTTTACCCTCTTTTGTCTCCCATCAAGAGGAGCTGCAGATGAAATAGATTCTAAAAGTAGATACTACTCATGTTGTTAGATTAATAGTTCTGCATTAAAAAACCTGGACGTAGCACTCAGTTGATTATTGGTTATTATAAAGGACTGTAACATTCTAGAAAGTAATTCTGATCTCAACATTAATATAAAGGGATTGAGATCATTTGGTCCTTGGTTTTACAAGCCGTCTTCAAGCCTTTATTCTTTCCTTCAATCACATGTGTAGAGCACGTGTGTTGTGCTGAGCAAGGCTGTGGGAGCAGGCCCTTGGTGAGGGTTTGCCGATGGAAGCCCTTTCTCGGGGTGGGGGTGGCTCTGTGTCTGTTGCCTTATTTGCCTCATCGGAAGGATGTGATTGTGGTCTCAGGATGGATCATTGCTACTGCGGGTTTCCTTGTGGTGCTCTGGAATCAGGATAGGGACTCACTTTGGGTTGGATTCCTACAAAGTTGAATCTTGGGAATTCTAGCCTTTAGGTTTGGCTTTTCAAAAATCTTTTGACAGGTCTTTAAGCTTTTACCATTTTATTATTTTTTTAAAATAAAGATATTACTTTCTTTATAGAAGACTTCTAATTTCTAATGTATCTTTTGATCTTGTTATATCTCTTGTACTTAAACCCAGGTTTTTCTTTTTCATCCTTTGCTAGCCATCCAGCACTCCAGATTTTAAATTCAAAGACCAACCTTTTTATTTTCCTTGCAACATACACAAAAATCTTGTCAGGAAGGGAGAAAGAGAGGAGCAGCCTCTGAGAGAGGCATGGACCATGCCTAGCCGATCGGCCTGGGGGACCGTTTCTTCTAGCATGTCACCCAGAGGAATAAAAAGTATGAGGTACTCATCACTTAGCTATAAATTTATTCATTACCAAGAGCCACATCCCATTAATTTTAGGTAATTTGGTAATTCCCAGCAGCTTCTGCTGCAGCATGAGATCCTCTCGGTTTCATGTCGAGTTGGTCTCTGGAGAGGTGAGAACTCTATTATGTACAGAAGCTCCAAAGGGCCAAACAATTTTCAGAGTGTTCACCAGCTTAACTGCTGCTTAGATTCTCCATAAACTCACCCTTCAAACTGCTTCCCTTCTACTGGCTCGGAATTTAAGCCTCAGCAGAAACATAGGTCATGAAGACGTACAAACCAGTGCCTCTGGGCTCTTTCTAGTAGTTTCTGAAGAATCAGTTGCTGTAGCCTTCTGTTATCCTAAATACCTTTAATGCAACTATTCTAGGGTATATGTAATTAAAATCCAGCCGTGTTTGAGTCATACATCATGGGGGAGCTACATTTTAATTATTATTGTGTCCAAGGAATGGGATTCTTGGCTGGCTTGACACATGTGGAATCCTTGGTGTAAGTGAGTTCTTGAAGACATAATTTCTCCAATGAGTTAATTCAACCAGTGATGGGGCTGGTAGCTCTCACTGCTCTTTGTTCAGTGTGCTCGGTCCATTCCAGCTTGGGGCGGTAGATGGGTTATTATTGAGGAAGCAGTTTTCAGCTTTCTCCTCTTCTTAGGAGCTTGTACTTAACCATCCCATGCATGTGTGCTGTCTGCTTTTCTCTGGTTTCTCTTTGCTTCTCCACAGTGGGAGACGTGGTTCTAGGTCTGCTCCTGAAGTCAGGCAGAACTCTGTTCTTCTAGACTTGTACTTCTGTTTGTAGAGGTTGGAACTGAAAAACCAACCTTGTGTAGGTTTGTTAGTTGAACGGTTATCTGCTGAATTAGCCAATTCGATTTGGGAATTACTAAAAATGAAAAGGGTCAGTGGTGCTGACCCAGTACTGAGGTACTCTGAAGAATGAATTTAAAGAAAATATTTACATTTTGTTGAAAAGCACTGTGCAGAGAGAGCCTGGCTTTTGAAGAGGATGGTTTATTGGTGTGTTTCTGATAGAGCGCCTTGCTGAAGTGCACACGTGGAGGGCTGTGAGAACAGACCAAATCTCCTGTGTGGCCCCTGCAGTATCGTCAGGAGAGACTTTTTGTTTGAAGTTCTTATTATGAGGCTGCCTGGCAACTCCTGCTTCCTGACCTGCAGTAAGCTTGATCGGGATGCTAGTGTTTCTAGATAAAGGAAGCTAATTTAATTGTCAGTGAGAGGCCTGCAAGTCCTCCTTTGGCTTGGAGGACCGGCTAACAGGAGGATGGTTATGTTAGATTTTTCTGTCCTAAAAATAATTATGAGTCATGCAAGTGCCGGTAAAGCAATAACTGCAAGACATTCAGAATGTCTTAGATCAGGGTGAGAATTAAGTCTGAGAAGGCTGACGGAGTGCTCCGTGTTAGCGAATATGGAAGAGCAGAGTTCTAGCCTCTGGTGAGGAGCCATTAAAATGCAAGGGCTTCCCACCATGGCAATTAAGGTTCTAGCTGCAGCCTGAGATAAATATTGATTTTTGAAAAACCATTGTTTTTGAATCCCGGCTCTTTAAGCTCTGCACTTTTCGATCCTAACCTGCTTCAAAGAAATTCAGTACTTTATTTAGGACAAAATAAGTTTATGTGTTTTTTAAAATTATTATTATTTTTAACCTTGCTTTTATTTTCACTGTTTTTTTTCTTAGTATTTGATCTTTAAGCAACAAACCACTTTTTTCTTGAATATAATCGTTATTGCCTTTGTCATAGAAATAATTTATACATTTCTTTTTAAGTCATACAAATGAATTAATTAATCTGAAGTTTTCCCTTGCACAAACACGTTTTGACTGCCAGTATAGCTACAAGTTGTGCGTAGAAGTTTGGTCTGTGCTAGGATACCTAACTTTTTAACCATACATTATTTTCTCAATAAATAGTGCTTTTTAAAAATTCTATTTATCTTATGTATGTGAGTACACTGTAGCTGTCTTCAGACATACCAGAAGAGGGTATCAGATCCCATTACAGATGGTTGTGAGCCACCATGTGGTTGCTGGGAATTGAACTCAGGACTTCTGGAAGAACTGTCAGTGCTCTTAAGCACTGAGCCATCTCTCCAGCCCCACCCCTCTTTTTTATAAATGAAAACACCACAGAGGTAATACTGTCAGCCATTTACAGTCTGTGACTGACTGGTAAGTTAAGGACCAAGTGCCTGGGCCCCAGAGATTGTCGTCTCTGCCTCTCCAGCATCATATTTCAACCTTTTTGTCTACAGTTGGCTTATTTATACAAGTTCTGGGCATTGAACTGTCAGGTCCTCATGATCAAGTGGCAAATACTTTCCCAACAATAGCTTCCTCCCTATCCCTTAGATAACCCTTCTTTATCAAGGGTGTTTGGAAAGGAAATTGTGAGATGCTCGCCTCCTCAGCTATGCAGCTGACCCTGAGATGCTGAGAGCAAGATCTGACTCACACATGAAAGAAGAGATGAACTGATGTGAAGGTCCACAACTGTGGAGATAAGGTTGTTCCGCCTATCACATGTGCACCTATTCACACCTTCACTCTTAGTACTGTCAGGGCCAAAGAGCTAGTTGTTGGTTTTGTTTTTTGTTGTTTTTGCTTTTTTCCATTAAAGAATAACATATCTATTGCTCTGTGTTCGACAGTTATGTCTGGCATCCTGGCAGAGTATGGAAGATGCATATGCTGTTACTCCCAGGAGTAACCAAATGGCTTAGTCAGCCCAGCTCTCCTAGTGCTGGGGAAAGCACCTCAGAGGGCTTGCCTGCAGTGAGGCAGCAGCATTGCCTTCGCAGTCAGATAGCTCTGCTTGCTTTTTAGGAATCACCCTCAACCCCTGAGCTGAAACACACGCTGCCGTGATCAAGTCAGGTGTAGACTTCCAAAGAACTGATGCCCATACTTTTATTTAAAATTATGAAATTTCAAATATATATCATTACCTTAAGTGCGAGGTCAGTTTGGTAAGAGTCTGGGTCCTGGGAGATTTTGACGTCAGAATGAATGTGAAATACACTAAAGTAACTTTATTCAGCACAGACTATTGTGTGAATGGTAGGAAGTACACAGTGTGTG
>NW_022196898.1:84042535-84057108 GCF_008632895.1 Mastomys coucha
GAGAGAGAGAGACAGAGGTGGTGTGTCCAAGGGGGGGGAGTACTTACAAGGAAGTAGTAGGAAATAATGCAGTGGCAGGTCCAGGGATGGGGAAAATGCTTAGGGTTGGGAGGGCTTCTCCATTTATTAAGCTTTCTGGAGATTTAATTAATGTAGAGTATATGTGTCAGTATGTCTATTGATCTTTCTGTTCTTTCTTCTCTCCTACCTCACTTTTTAGTGGTCAAACCATCAGAACAAATCAGACAGTGTTTGCTAAGAAAATGTATTCCTTCATTTCTGTTTCCCGTTTCTACAAACTATTGCTGCATTCCTAAGCATCTCAGGTCTGATTTCTAATTTAAGATAAGTGGCCTGATAATTTCTAGACCCCAGTGGCCTGATGAACTTATACTCTGTCTTTGACATTTCCTATCTCTCCCTCCCAGGATTGGCACTCCAGACTAACTCTTTGTGCTGTCTGGGTGGTTGATGCGCCTTGGGGACCAGTGTCTCAGCATCAGGACAGGGGCACTTGCTGTGAGGATAGTCACAGGTGGGAAGAACCTCTGGACAGTCTCTGTGCTGACAATTTTATGAAGAAGTAGATTCTGATGTCTGCAAATTGATTCTTAAAAATTTTTCTACTACCCGTATGTCTTTTGGATGACGGTGGGTTTTGAAGATGGGTCTTCACTGAAGCCCTGACCATAGAATATAAAAAATTCAGAGTTTAGGAAGATGGGAAGGAGAGAGAGACTTCTGAGAATGTATGAGAGTCTGGGAGGACTATGGGGTGTGTCATGAGAAGGAGAAACTGGCTGGGAGTGTCAGGAAGAGGAAATCAAAGAGCTTACATGGTGTAGTAGGTAAGCAACTTGGAAGATATTAAAACATACAATATAGATTTCACCAAAGAGACACTGGCCTCTTAGGTTGGCAGTGCCATTTCAAGCAACTGATTCTTGGGGCATTTTGATGGGACTGTGTGGGGCCGCAGTTAGTAAAAAGGCCAGAAGGGAGACAAGACTTCACTTAAAAAAATGAATATGTTTTTACTTATTTTGCAATTTGAGCTCATCTTCCAGTTGCTAACAAGTTATCGGTGAGCTAACAGTATCTTTCCCTTAATAATGCCTGTAAAGACAATGAAAATGTCAAGTTAAGGGTGAGGTTAGTCTTAAAAGTATCTCCAGTGAGACCTACAAGAGGGGCTAGAAATAATTTATACACTTATATAGAGGAGGACACATGCACACACACACACACACACACACACACACACACACACGTCAGATGGCATATTTTATTTACGATTAAATATTTCTAAAGTTTTATTTTGTATAATTTAAGGTTTAATATTTGTCAACACATTTTTTATAAGGCCATAAAATAGATTTAAAAAGAAATCCAACCCACACGAAGCTAACTTCATATAGAGGCTTTAATGTAAAACTTGTGGCAACACGTTTGTGTCTCCGTAAGTCTGTGTAAGCCTCAGTTCCTGTCTGTGTATTCTCAGTGGTAAAGAACCTCAAATATCCCCACATAACTTGAACATCCTTCCCTCCATTTCCATCCCAGTTCCTGGGAATTTCCTCCCATCCATAACCATTTCTGTTGTCCTTTCCCTTTCTTCCGGGTTCCTCTTAAGCCACTGTCCAATCCAGGAGCCATGGGACCTCCCTGTGCCTCCGTTTGCCTCTGTGTGTCTCAGTGTGCCTCTTTCCATTTCTCCTTTCTCAGATGCCCTGTGGACAACGCTGGAAACAGCACACGGTGCACCAGGGAATGATTAGCTGAAATTTGGCCTTGGGAATTGTGGATACCAACAAGCTTGCAACCACTTCCTAAGAACTCAGATTTTATTAATCCATCTCTAAATTCACCCTTCCCCTTCCTTGCCCGCTCCCAGCCTCCTGACTGTTTATTTTCTTTTCCTTTCTTTTCTTTTCTTTTAGTCAAGATTTACTTTTTAGACCAATGATTATATCAAAAGAGAGTTCTTGGGAGTGTAGCTTCTAGAGCAAGGGTTATCCCAGAATCCTCCTTTCTCTGTGTTTGAGTATGCTCCGGTTCTCATGCATTCAGCCGCTATGTCCTAAGAACAACTTCTTTGATCAAGGAAGTAGGTGAAAGTAGACTCCAGGGTACGGAGCTGCTGCCTGGACCTAGGACTCCAGAGCTGGTCTTTCCAAGCCACAAGACATTTTCTCCCTGGATATATTGCACACACATCCAAACCACTGAATTAAAGTTGTCATTTTAGAACAATATTACTTTTTTGGAATTCCAAGGTGTTGAGACTATATTGAATCAATTTTTAGTTGGTTCTTTAAAATGTGTATTCTGCACCCTTCTGCAGCACATTTGAACTAATAGCGTCGTTATTAGACTTAACATTGTGGCATACAACAGTCTGCTGAAGCCGGTCTAATATTGTGGCAGAAGGTACCTACTCTTTCGATGCTGGTAGATGGAATGCTGAGGTATTACATGCTGGGCATCCATTCAGAAATTCCCAAAGAGCCGGCCACTTACATTTTGTTAATTGGAAAAACCAAGCCTGTCATCCAATGGGACCACACCAACTATGCTTTCCAGAAGTTATCTTTGCAGTTTATAATGAGCCTTTCTAATTAAATTACTCTGCTCACCTTAGTGTGTATAGCTGCTGCTCTGTGAGGCCCCAGGGCAGTTTACCTGGGTTGCATTTCTCCTTGCTGGGACTGGCTAGCCCTATCCCTTTTCTGCAGTTGAAATCTTTGATAGTTGGAATTTTGCAAATTTCAGGAAGTGCTGTGCATCCACAAAAGCATATTGGGAGAATGTAATCAAAATCAACTCTCTACCACAAAAATTCTTCTTCCCCCCAAATATGCATGGAGAGACTGTGTTTTGATTTTTTTTCATGAAGTAAATGGAATCCTAATTCAAGACAAATTAGAAAGATAAAACATAAAATTCCTTTTAAAAAATCAACGCTGCTGTGTAGTAGTTTGGTTTGGAGTTTCCCTGTCTCAGATTGAAATGGACAAATAAATGCCTATAGTTCACTCTGATTACTAAATAATTCCCTTTCATAGACGCTTTGGATGCGGTGGGTACAGGATTTTGACTTAAAATTCCATTCTAACAGGATTCCCCCCTTCTGTGCCCGTTGCAGTAATTCCCATTTAGAGGTGGCAGTAGTTTGCATTGTGCTGCCTTCTGTATTTACCACATGAAGACTTTCCTGGTGATCAAAAGAACCACCCCCTTCCCCTTCATGGGTGCCTGAAAAGTTCACTTCTATCTTAGTTCCTTACACCCTAAAGGACTTCTCTAAGATGAGGACATCACACTCGCTTAAAATTATTTGCTACATCGCATTTTCTCAAGTTATAGCGCAACCTCAGATAAGCACTGCTTTAGAATGTGAGTCACTGAAGAGACTTCTGTTGGCTCGCATTCCACAGAGAGGGAGATGAGGCCTCTCTGAACTCCAAGGGCCACAAACAGGCCTGAGCACTAGAAGTTAATTTTTGTCTTTGTTTTGTACTTTATTGGATTCCCCTAATTAATCAGCAAAAACTTGTTGACT
Organism: Mastomys coucha; assembly: GCF_008632895.1. NCBI lineage: Eukaryota > Metazoa > Chordata > Mammalia > Rodentia > Muridae > Mastomys > Mastomys coucha. Next base: position 84,046,098 of record NW_022196898.1, read on the forward strand.
TGGCTTTCTGTCTGAAAGGTATTAAGTGATATACACACAACTATAGCTCAGTGTCTTTTTATACTGTTCGGCAAAGCAGGAACTAAAGCATAGTTGGTGCAGTTGTGCTTCTTCTCATATTAACACTACATGATTCTGCAGCCCAATAACAAGAACACAATAGGTCCTGGGGGAACGGCAGGCACCGGGCAGAGGGAAGATTCAGTTGAATTTTAGATTATGTGACTCTCCTAAAAATGATCAGCATTCATTGTATAAAATATACTTAACTGTCATGTTTTCCATTGTATTATATGCATGCTGTCTTTAGTAAACGCTATGCTCTATCACATGTCCATATGCATTACACACTTGTATTCCATTACCCTATTGACACTTGTGCATGCAGCATTGAACTAAGCAGTAGAAATATATTTATTTATGGTCTGAATACTTGCTTATTTAATGTAGACCTTGCCTGATTTTGAAAAAGAGCTGTAAAATTTGTACACTCAGTTCCATCCATTTTTTTTTTTAAGTGTTCTCCTGAGGCTGGATGGCTTGGAGTTTAAGAGCATATGCTGTTCTTGTAGGGGACCCAAGTTTGGTTCTTAGCACCTTTGTCAGATGACCCACAGCTTCTGTGACTGTAACTCCAGGGGATCCAGCATGTTCTGGCCTTCAAGGATACCTGCATACATGTGTCACGTACACAGAGACATATACATGAATAAAAACAATTTTAAAAAACTGTTGAACCCTGGGCAGGCTTTCCCTTTGTCTGGAACGATGTTGTTTTCCCACTTATTTGAAATGATAAGTTGTGACGTCACTGTTTCTCACTATTTCTTTTGCAAGTGGGCATAGTTTTTGAAGTCCTTACACAAAGAACAGTGCAAGATCCTCGAACAATATATTGGTTTTTATCCAGAAAAAGGATTCTTGCAATGTGTGTGCGAAAGTGCTTCAAGAGATGCCAAGTTCTGAGAAGCTGACATTCCCTGCCCGCAGCTGTGTGTTTGGAACATGAGCTCAGTGGCACCCCCAGCTGATCCATGCACTGTTAGAACTTGACTTGCCTCTGACCATGCTGGGAAGCGTCTCTATGGAGGCTCATTTCTGTAGCCAGTGCCCCTGTGTATGGCACGCTACATCTCCTACTTTGGTAGCAATGGGCACTTAGGGCCTTGCTTGGCGTGCTCCAAGCCTTTCCTTGCTTCCTGGACTTTTTTCTAGCTATAATGTTGGGGTTTATGGAAGTGCTAATTTACTTAATATTTTTCATGTCCATTGGGAAATTTTATCCAGGCATTCTATATGGTAACAACTAGGATGGAGGAAGGGATGAAACATCTCTCTATATGTGACCTGTGCCTATGCAAGTCAATGTGTTTGCTTATGTTGTACACGTGTGTTTCTGTGTGTGTCTGTGGATGTTTGTGTATACATGTGTACCTGTAGATCTGTGTGTCTCTTTTGTGAGTGTGTGTGTGTTTGTGTACTTATGCGTATCTCTAGTGTGTGTATATATTTGTCTGGGGGATGGGGGCTTGAGAAAGTTGCTGTCAGCTTTGGGTGTCAGAAAATTAACAGATGCACCCAGACTCGACAAAGTAAGGTCAACCCAATTCTGTTTTACCACATAAATACACTTCCTTCAAAGCTTAGTATCTGAGGCCATATACTTTTCATATACAGAATGACTATTACGTTCCTGTTGTAATTTCAGAAATTTCAGAAATTTCTGAAATTACAACACCAATATCATGGCCATATCGTGTAGCACTGTTTCATTTCCATCAGTACCTTTGTTGAAAGCAAGCATGGATCTTCTAATTCTCATCACCTTTTGTTATTCTCATGCTTCAAACCTTTACCTTGATCACAAAAACTTCCAACTTGATTGCCTTGCTTCAAGTGTTAAAAATGTCCTTTTAAAATAGCTTGGTCTATGACAGCCTCTATTCAGTCCTCATTTAGAACATGTTTTAGAGAAGAAAAGAGAAAATCATTCATTTCATATTCGATTTTTGCTGTAGTTTCTTGTGTTTTAAAGATGTTTTATTTTTTATTTCATGTGTATACATGTATGCCAGTGTCAGTATATGTCACATGAATGTGAGTGCTCCGAGGCCAGAAAAGGGTTTCAGATCCCCTGGAGCTGGAGTTGCAGGAGCTTCCTAATTTCCAGATGTGGGTTTTGGGAACTGAACTTGGGTTCTTTGGTACTGCAGCAAGTCCTCTTAACCACTGAGCCATTTTCCCAACCCCTCTTGTGTGTTATATACACAGCACATGACAGCATCTTTAGTTTTTCCATTTTTGATCCTTCAGAACAGTCCAAATGTGCATATTTTATATTTCTTCTGGAAATATACTTGTATATAACCAATAGCAAATTTACTATATATATATTATTAAAGGCATTCTAGAGCCAGGAAACTCCTTGAGACCTCAGTGAGTTCTACATTTTTCAATGATTGGCGTTTTTATTGAGCTTTGTGTCATTTTTAAGAAACTATGGTTTACACAGGTATTTGTGAACAGTGTTATATCAGCATTTGTTTTGGGGAAGTTCTGTTGAAAATTGTATTCCTTTGACATTTGTTTTATTTACTCAACACACATTCATTGACCATCTTTTTAAAGTTGATGATGATGATGATGATGATGATGATGATGATGATGATGATGATGTGTGTGTGTGTCTGTATGCTTGTGTATGGCTATGTGCGTATAAGTTGAGGTGTCTTTAGAGGTCAGAACAAGACTTTAGGTCCCCTGGAGCTGGAGTTACACTCAGTTGTGACTTCCTAACATGTATGATGGAAATGAACTCTGGTCTTCTGCAAGAGCAGTACTTGTTTGCACTTAACAACTGAGTGCTATCTACAAGGGAGTATTATTCCCTTTTAGAAACCAGTCTTTTTTTAATGTTCATTACTAGGTGTACAACACTAAGCATATTTAACAAAAATATTTCTGTCCTCCTGTTCTTTGCATTCTGGTGGTGACGTGGCAGGAAAACACCAAACAAAATGTATGATGCCTCACGTAGCGAATAAACTAACAGTAGAAATGTAGATGGGGAAGTGTTGGGAGTGTACTCCTTAAAATACAGTGGCAGAGAAGATGCCAGGAAAGTGGCATTTGTAGGGAACCTGGAGGAGATGAGGGAACAGCTGACAGCTTCAGGGAGAGGAGGGAGGGAGTCTTTCACCTACAGGATGACATCAGGCCCTGGAAGCATTGTACTCCTTAGAGTGCAGAGGGATTGACTGATGCAGAGGAATTAGGGTGGAGTTCCTTGAGGAGACACAGCTGAAGAGAGGAACCAAAATCCACATTGGGAGTGCTTTGGCTTTATTGTGGTTGTGAAGCCATTGGGCAGCTTAAGCTGCCAGACTTACTGAAAATGTCATTAGAAACTCCAGTCCTGGTTGGTTCAATGAATCTTCTTATTTGTAATTTTCTCTGACATCTTTGTTCTCTCAAGTTTTACTACTTAGAATATCGTGTTTCTGTAGAGTGGATGCTTGTGATATATATATATATGCATGCTTGAGACATATATATATATATATATATATATGTCTCAAGTTAAATCCACCAGGGTTTTCAGCACCCACTTTCAGGTGCTCAAACACAGTGCCGTGTGTTAGTGTAGGGAGACTTGACTTCTGACTTCCTTGGGGGCTCTTGTAGTGGGATTTTCAAAATGGAAACAAGCTGAGAATGAAAAAACAAAACAAAACAAAACCAAAAAAACCCCAAAAAACCAGAACAAAACAAAATCCATTTTAGAGGAAGTTTTGAGACTAGTCAATGTCCTGCCTTGTTTAAGAGACAAAAATGGACACACAGAGAAGAAATAGTTAAGGTGGAGTTACTAATCATTTTCTCAAGTGGGAAAGACAAATAAGAATAAGAGGGAAAGAAAGATAAGAAGGAAGAAAGAAAAAGCCAGACGGTGACCTAATGCAACAAAGAAATCAAATGACCCGAACACTAAAACCCGAAGTTAGGAAGCCTAGGAAAACCTCATGTGATGAGCACCTGTGACTAAGAGTCCTGAGTGCTGTGTCCACATCACTCCCAGGGCAGTCCTGCTCTGAGCTTGTCTCAGGGTGAGAGTCTCAGCTGCAGGCTTGCCACTCCTCAGAATGCCCTGCCCTAGACAGTACAGCTGTGGTCACCTAGCGTGTGATCCATCCACACCTTGCATCTTTTATATTACTCTTAGGTTGTTTCAGATTTTGGTACCTTGACTCTATGTGTTAATTCATTCCATACTCAGCCATCTGTAGAGCCGTTCCTCACCTGGATCATTTTATGCCTCCACCTTCAGTATGAAGAAACTAGAGATTATCTGCTTTCTAGGTGATTCCAACGTCTGTGCACTTTTCATTTTAGGCAATATTTCTATTTCTCTGACATTTCTCTATGTGATATTTCTCTGTATGGCTATTTTAGATAAAACGTGTATCAGATAACATTTTTTAGAGTCATTCATCAAGATTATATATATATATGTGTGTGTGTGTGTGTGTGTGTGTGTGTGTATACATATATATTATGCTTTTAAATTTCATTATGTAAGTCATTGTAAATGGTACTGTGTTACATAAGGACATTTTCATAAAGAATATGCTCTGTGGAACATATTTCCACAAAATTATATCTTAATGTCTTACATAAAAGGATTAGTGGTTTGGGGCTTCAGAAATGGTTTTGTGGGTAGGAGCACTGGCTGTGCAAGCATAAGCACCTGCGATTGGAACCCAACACCTGGAGAAAACGTTGAGTGGCCACACATACTCCTCTTAGCTCAGTGTTGTGGATGAAGGAGGCAGAAGGATTCCTGTGACTTGCTGGCTGGGAGCCTAACTCCAGGGTTTTCCAATGACTTTGTCTCAAGGGAATAAAGTGGAGAGTGATGGACTAGGACACCCAATGTTCTCTGGCTTCTGCACATACCCACACTTGCACACAATACATACACACACACACACACACACACACACACACACACACTTAGAGATTTACAGGTGAAGCATTAGGTGTTTTTTTGTTTGTTTGTTTGTTTTTGTAGATGGATATGCAAGAGAAAAATAGTAGTTTCATTTTAAATAGAGGTTTCTGTTACAGTTGCTTTCCTGTGTGTTTCTGTTACAGTTGCTATCCTGTATGTGTGTGTTTCTGTTACAGTTGCTTTCCTGTGTGTGTGTGTGTGTGTGTGTGTGTTTCTGTTACAGTTGCTTTCCTGTGTGTGTGTGTGTGTGTGTTTCTGTTACAGTTGCTTTCCTGTGTGTGTGTGTGTGTTTCTGTTACAGTTGCTATCCTGTGTGTGTGTGTGTGTGTGTGTGTGTGTTTCTGTTACAGTTGCTATCCTGTGTGTGTGTTTCTGTTACAGTTGCTATCCTGTGTGTGTGTGTGTGTGTGTGTGTGTGTGTGTTTCTGTTACAGTTGCTATCCTGTGTCTGTGGTGTGTTTCTGTTACAGTTGCTTTCCTGTGTGTGTGTTTCTCTTACAGTTGCTTTCCTGTGTTTCTAACTCTGCTTTGCTAACCAAGCATCTAAACTCAGAAAATAATTACAATAAAAAATTGCTCTAGTTTTCTTATGGATGTGCCACTGTGGAAGGGACTAGACTTGGAATCTTGTTTTTCTATTAAGTGGACATTTACCCTATTTGGACCTTGAGGCTCTGTGTCCTAAATTAAGTCACTAGGCTATGGTTCAGACCCAAAGAGCTAATAAGTTTCATAGAATTTAACAAATTATAATTTCATCTAAATCTTAGGTAGTGCTAGGTCAACGAAATGAGGAAAGCCCTTTTATGTGAGTTACATTTCTTTCCTGAGGAAATTCTGAACCAGTAAGCTAATCACCTATTTCCCCAAGAGAATGAATCAGCTAATTATAAAGGGAGTGCCAAGGTCAAGTTTAAGCCAGTCTTTCCCTTAGTCTAGGGATTACTTGGTTCATCCTTTGCATGGGGAAGTTCTGGAGTTCCTGTGAATACTGTGATAGGTTTGAAATGACACTGGTAAAGATCATCATGTTTCCATCTGTGCTGTTGGAAGACAGAAAGGGTGCTCTTCTTCCTTCAAAGTTCCTCTTACACAGAGATGAAAAAGAAGAGGAGGAGGAGGAGGAAGATGAGGAGGAAGAGGAAGAGAAGGAGAAAGAAAAGGAGGAAGAAGGAGGAGAAGGAAGAGGAGGAGGAGAAGAAGCAGTAGCAGCAGCAGTAGCAACTGCTAACCTATGTTATGATAATTATTTTTTAAGTTTTTTTTTCAGATTTATGTATTTATTATATGTAAGTACACTGTAGCTGTCTTCAGACACCCCAGAAGAGGGCATCAAATCTCATTATGGATGGTGGTGAGCCACCATGTGGTTGCTGGGATTTGAACTCAGGACCTTGGGAAGAGCAGTCGGTGCTCTTAACCGCTGAGCCATCTCTCTAGCCCGTGATAATTATTTTTGAGGAGAGGAAAAACAAAGGCTAAACCGGTCACCTCTGGCACAGCATTGTCACTGGCTGGAGGTTTATGGTGTGCTTGAGAAGAAGTAGAGAGATCAAAGTTTCAGAAGGCGCCTTGTCGATTTTGGTCTGGAAGTTAAAATTCTTTCTGTGTTGATGTGCTTCTCAGGAATAATTTTGGGAATTAGATGGTCTCTTTTCCTATAGTAAGAAAAAGTAAAACAGAAGAGAAACCAGGTGGGCTAAAGCTCCTGGCTAAGCCATGGAGTTGGTTCTCCATGTGACTTGTTATGAGTTTGGTGATGAGATGGACCCAGAGATACTGGTGCTGGCTGTATACTTTCTGCATTTGCTTTGGCACTTAGACAACTGAGGAAACATATCCTTAACAACAGATAATGAAGTGTGTTTCCCAACAAGCCATTCTTCATGTTAAGTATTGTTGAAGAAAACAGAGAGGATGAGGAAATGAGGAAATGAGAAAATGGAATGAGGAAACCCCCTTTAAGTGAGTTTTATTTTATTTTCAATATATATATGTATATATATCAATATATATATTAATATATATCTATATATGATTTCATAGGAACAGTTTGCAGTAGTATGCCTGTTCCCATGGTGCCTAAATGACAGCAATGAACACATCAATAATTTCTCAGTGAGGTTTAAAAATACTTAGTAAATGACTTATGGCAATTTAAAGTATTTTCAGAATTCATTTATAATCTATTATAAATCCTCCATTGAGTATGAGGCACTGTAGTTTTGTCCAAAGGGATAATGAAAATGAAACAGGCCAAATCCCTGAAGACAAAACAGACAAAGTAAGATACTTTGGATGTCAGTGTTCAGAGCCCAGTCTAGAAGAGACTCTATGAATTTCCACTTGTCATGGTGAGTGGGGCACATGTCATTGTATCCCCAGGCTGAGCTCTGTCCTTAGAAGTAAACTGACAGTGGTCTGTCCTATTTTGACCAAGTATGTGTGTGTTGGAGTTGCAGATGGACTGCCACTTACACTGCCCCTTGTCACTCTGCACTCATTCCTACAGATACACGTTCGAGAACTCTGAATGTGCTGTGCCCATGCTGATGGTAGACTTGTTGATTTTAATGTTCCTTAAATACAGTAGGCTCTTGGAATGTTCTAGCAAAAGTGACTATGTAAGACCTACTACAGCTTGAATTTAGGATAATGTTTGCTTTTTCTCTTTCTTTGTTTTAAATTGTGTGCATGGGAACTAGCTAGAATGCCTTAAAAGGAACTAGCTAGAATGTCTTAAAAACTAAAGTTTTCAGAACTATGACTTCCCTTTTGTAGACATCAACAGGCAAAACTCCCACTTTGAATTCTGTGACCTATACTGTGTCAGACAGGATGGAATTACAAGTCTTTAATATTGATGAAATTATTGCTTTGCCAATAAGATGAGTAGAAAAGACTAATTCCATGCTTTTAATCTCAATAACTATAGGCCTGTTAAAATTACTTGTAATTCATGTAATCTTCTTGTAATTTTAGGACCCCCTTTAAAGATGTACTCTAGCCTCAGACTCTTTTTTGGTGAAGTTTGGAGAATCTATCCCTCAGACCTCTTGACATTATACAATGTGCAGTCTTTGGTATTGACTCTCACTATTTGTTTGGTAATCGACAAGTTGACAATTTATTGGAAATATTTTACAAAAGCAAACTACTCCATAGAAGAAGGCAGAGGACTCTCATCAAATCATTATATAAGTGATTTTGCTTAGGATTTGAAGACAAAAATACTGATTGGGTTTTACTCAAAATTTTATAATGTGGTTTTAAAGATTAAAACAAAACAAACAAACAACAAACAAACAAACAAAGCATTAGTTACAATTATTGAGGAGAGAAGCATATAGCCATACCTTAGTGAATGACTTTGTACATGAGCATGAGGCTAATGCATAATCAGTATATGAGATAGCCATTAGGCATCATACCCTCCTCCTATGAGCTGGGGAGCTGATGGAGAAAGATAGCAACCATGTCTCTTGCCATTCACATTGGGTTGCTTACTTTTCTTTTCCTGCTGCTTCAATAAAATATCATGGCCAGAGGCAATGTAGGGGACAAAAGCTTTATTTTCTCTTAAATTTCCAGAGAGATGCAGTCCATCCTGGCTGAGAAAACATGAGAGCATTCAGGGCAAGGGTGGTAGCAGAGGCTGGAGACAGAGAGCTCATACTTCATTCCCATAGAGGAAGAAGGCATGGGGGCAAGGGGTAAGCACAGGTGGGTCCGGACTGACACCTCAAAGCCCACCCAAGCAATATAGCTCCTCTTTGAAGGCTTTACTCCCAAGGGTTCTCTTAACTTTCCAGATAGCTCCACCAATGGGAACCATGTTATGAAATAAATGCAATAAGTGAAATAAATGAGGGACATTTCTCATTCAAACCACTATGTCAGGTAAAAGTAAAATGAATAATTCATCTCGAACAAACAATTTTGCTTAATCCCCTAGATAAGTATGTTTTCTTTTGAGCATCAGAAAATCCAAATGGTTTTTAATGAAAGGTCTTGCTCCCTCCCTGGGGGAAGACCAAGATTCTTTTAAAGAAAATTCAGTGTTAAGAATCTATTTAGTAAATAGATTAGGACTCAGTTTTTAGTGAAGTAGATTAAAATAGAAGTGGAAATGTTCCCGAATGGGTTCATTTTACCCTTTACACTTGGCTATTCTTTTCCTAAAAGAAGTCAGCTGGAGGCGGGCAACCAAATGTTCAGACCCAAAACATGTTGTTAATTGTGAGCTACACATCTTCATGTGTCCATAATATCATCTTAAGAAATGGTCCTCTGAAATGGTCTCAGATTTGAAAATGGAAGTGTGTTGCCAATATTTTGGCTTCCTTTGGATATAAATCTATGTATTTGGACCTCAGCTGCTTAGCTGGCAGGAAACTCTGTTTTCTTCACAAGTGCAGTTGTCAGGTTGGTTCTTACAGCCAGCGTCTCTCCATTTTCTGATTGTAATCACACGCTGTGCCAGAACCCAGAGCACATTAATCCAATGCTAGAATCAAGGGCTTTTCTTCATGGAAAATGGTCACTGTATGCTCAAAAACTTTTGTGGGCCTTTCTTCCTTATAAATTCAGCTCCAGTCTTAAGGGGAGGTCTGGGCGCATCTTGCTAATGAAGAAAATTAGGAAATCCTTAGATACTGAGGTTGAATTCCAATAATTCCTTAGCAGTTCAAACAGTACAACTGGAGAAACTCCTTTGTAGGCTTACATATTATGTAATTTCTTACCAGCATATCTGTGGATGAGGGTATAGTATGTATTGACTATTACCAGCCTATCTGGGGATGAGGGCTGTATAGTATATATTGAATATTCACTTTATTCTAGGTGTGTTCTACTTTTAAGAGTGCTTTAATTAAAAGAAAAATCAAACATTGGGTAATAAATTTTATTGTTCAGCATGGCTGGTTCAGTATAGTATTTAATTTCCCTTTTGAAATTGTGTTTGTATATGTGTGTGTCTCTGTGTGTGCTTGCATGCCTGTGTGTGTGTGTCTGTGTCTGGGACGTTGAGAATTTCTTTTAGGAGCCCAGTCTTGATTACTCTTAACATAGCCTTTGTCGTTAAGTATATAATCTGACATTTCCTACTATGGAATTTTTTTCTTGTTTTTCTCTCTGTCTTGTCACTCCACATAATTACTAGATTTTCAGATCACTAAATAAATGTTCTTGCGGTATACATTTAGGGAAAAAATTAGTTTAATGCCATGGTTTAATATGCCCCCACTCCCTGTGTACATGTGTATATGCTTGTATATGTGTGTGTGTGTGTGTGTGTGTGTGTATGCGTGTGTGTGTGTGTGTGTGTGTGTGTGTGTGTGTGTGTGTGTGTGTGTGTATACAATCCAAACGGACAATTTTGAGCATTATTCCCAGGCACTGTCCAGCTTAATTTTTGAGACATGGTCTCTCTTGAGGATTGGAGCTCATTGCATAGTCTAAGATGGCTGACCGGCCTCAGAGGCACTGTCCAGCTCATTGCGTAGTCTAAGATGGCTGACCAGCCTCAGAGGTCTACTTTGTTTTCATGAATGCTGGAGCTTTTACACTTTGCTGCCAGGACTGACATCTTTCTATTTCTTTTTTTTTCCATGTATTCTGGAGTCTAACTCAGGTTCTTAAGTGCTTGTCAACTGAATTATCTCCTCAACACATTCTTGACAATCAACCCCTTCCCCCACAGGCCTCTGCTTCTCAGAGCAGAGTCTTAGAGCAAAGTAGGACTTTTTATATTGATTTCAAGTAAAGCAGTTACACATGTTTTTGTTTTTGTTGTTGTTGTTGTTGTTTGTTTGTTTTGAATTGAATGGAAAAATTCAAATCTTATTTAGATCTAAGCAAAAGGACCATTGGTTTATTAGTGGCAGGAAAGAATCTACAAATCTTGAGCAAAGGTGATGGGAACAAATTAGTAGTAAAACATTCTTTCATTGGTTTTGGTTGCTTATATGATGTGTGAGATAGTTTTTTAACTCAGCT
>NW_022196898.1:84057118-84099550 GCF_008632895.1 Mastomys coucha
TCCTTCTTTCCTTTCTTTTTCCCTTTCTTTTGTCTTTCTTTCTTTCTTTCTTTCTTTCTTTCTTTCTTTCTTTCTTTCTTTTCTTTTCTTTTTCTATTTTAAATTTCTCCTTCTTCTTCTAGTTCTCCTTCTTCTCTTCTTCCTCTTCCTCCTCCTCCTCCTGCAACTTCTTTTATCTTTTCTATTTTTTGAGCCAGGGTCTTACCATGTAATCTAAGTTGGCCTGGAACCTGTGTAGACCAGGCTAAAGGCTACCATCATCTGGAATCTCTGGCAAAAACAAAGTATAGGTCATGGGGGTCATTTCCCCCCCATGGACATTTTTAATGAACCTCTCACCCACCCATTTCCTCTTAGTTTTTTTTTTTTTCCTGAGTTTTTGAGACAGGGTTTCTCTGTATAGCCCTAGCTATCCTGGAACTCACTCTGTAAACTAGGCTGGCCTCAAACTCAGAAATCTGTCTACCTCTGCCTCCCAAGTGCTGGGATTAAAGGCTTCATCCCACCCTCCTGAAGGTGTTTTTGTGTCTGCCTTCATCACTGGCCTCCCCTGTTATTTTTGCACGTGTTTTGCTGGTCTGATGGGTGAGCTGCACTTTCCACTGTTACACATGAGTTTTTTTCCATTGATTTCTCTAAATCAATTGTTTCCAGAAATGCATTTAAACTCAGCAGTTACAGTTCAGTCATCCTGATGTTTGTGAGAAGTTGCCCTTATACTATCACGCACTATGACAAAACTTGGGTGTAACTTTTTTTTTTTTTTTAATTCAAGGGGGGAAAATTCAACAGTGACAGGGTAGTGCATGCTTCAGCTTTTCCATAGTTCAATTCCAAACTTTATTTTTCCAAATGGAAAAAACAAAGAGTAATTTTATAACACAGTGCAGGTTTTTCCTTAGTTAATGTAAACTAAGTTATCTTTGATAATAAAAATGAAGTTACTGTTTGAAGTATTATTTGCTTTTGTGGGACCTGTGAGAGTAAGACTTTATTCTTTGGAGTTATTGTTCATTTTTCTATTCCTTAGGATAAAGCAAACATGAATATATATTTACAACTCTGTCATAGTCTCTTGCCCCTTACCTTTTCTTTGTTTTCTGGAATTTTCTGCATTCTTTCTTTGTCATCTGTTTCTCTTTGCTCTCTTTTCCTTCTATTGAATTTATTAAGAATCTGATCTATTCCATTCTAATTGTGACCCCTATACTGTGGAAGTAAAGGGGTGTATAGTAACCCATAACACTTCCTCTTGTGTTGACAAGTCATTGGCTTCTTCTCAGGCCCTTGAGTCTCACCAGGACCCATGGTTGAGTGTTCTCTTACGCAGAATGTAGACGAGGTGAGGTTTAACTTATATATTGTGTTAGAATTGTGATTTTTTTTTTTAACTTCATCCAGTTGCTTTTATGCAATATCCATTGTATACAGGTCACTCTGATGATACTCTCTGCTGATCTCAATCATGTTGCCAGGGTTACCCATGAATAATTTAAATAGAGGACAGGCATTCTGTCACAACCTAATACACGACATCTCTGTGTTTCTATTACTTTGAAAATGGAAGGACCTCTTCCTTCTCCCTCCACACCAGGGATGAGAGACAATGTGTGACTCAGAGTTGTTTTCCCATAAAGGGACAGTCTGTGGACTGAGTCTTTTCCTGCTAATTTAAACAGTAGGTCGTGCAATTGCTCTCATTCTTCATGTAAGTAGAACTATATTTGATAGTCTCAAAATTGAACATGCTTTTGAAAGCTATTTAGAGTGCCGATTTATTGAAGTATGTAGGTGGTTTAGCATAACATGACATATGGAATTGAGTTGATTTACCTGGGTGCACATCTAAACTCTGTTACTTAATATCAGCGTGGAGCTGTAAGAGGCGTTTAACTTCCCTTTCATAGCCTGACAGATGGCTCAGTCGTGTTTCCAAATGTGAAGTCATGTGCGGCACTCTGCAGGTAACGGAGTGAAATGTCTTCCCCTTGCAGCCTCCTCTTCATCCTTTTCCCACCTAAGAATTCAGCTTATAAAGCTGTGGCATTCTTAGACTAGGTACTCTTTCTTGCCTTGGAAGTTTAAGATTTCAATACATTTTCTGTTGGTCAGCTCAGGGAGTTGTTTGACTCAGGTGTTCTGAGTTGGCCTCTCTTGGGTGGAGTTTGCATTTCTCAACCCCTTTACTGCTCTTGTGGAGCCTTAGTGATGCAGCTTTAAATGGATCACATTTTATTTTTACTTTTTTTCTCGGTGGCACTTTTTGTTGTTGTTGTTGTTGTTACAATCTATTAGAGTACATGGCATTCGGTATTTTAGAATGGATTCTATGCACAAGGATTGTCTTTGTGAAAATTGCATAAGCTTCATATAATTAGGAATTTACAAAATACAAAAATAACTGAAGTGAGTTTATTTCAGTTAGAAGTAACGTTGGTATTGGAATAGTGACCAAACTTTACTCCCAAGCATGCATAACTGAACCTTCATTATCTTTCCTATAGTTTGCCTTTCTCTGCCAGGGAAAAGAAAAATTGCTTAAACCATAGCTAATTAAGAAAACATTATTTTGCTTAATAGATGGCTGGAAGGTAAAGGGTGGAGAAGAAAATATGGAGGAAACATTTTTGATTCCTTTTCAAGAATTAACAATGAGGGATTTTAGAGAAAGAAGCATAATGGATAAAAATCAAACGATCTGTTATTAATACCACGTGTGGTTATACATGTGCACTTCTTTTCTCTGTCCCTATCTCTCTGCATGTGTGTGTGTGTGTGTGTGTGTGTGTGTGTATGTAACAACAGCAATTAAAGAAGAAGAGATCATGTGCTCAAGCTCATGTGCATTTGCATTTCTGAGTGCAGGAATACATGACCCGAGCTGTGATCATGTAGTTAGCAGACACCTCAGGTGTCAGTCTTTCCTGCCACGTTGACTGAGGCAGCATCTCCAGTTTGCTACTCCATGTGTATACTACACTAGGTGGCTAGTGACCTTGTGTTCTTCTGTCTTCTGTCTTCTCACAGGGCCACTGGGATTACAGCATGCTAGTATAGCCAGCTTTTATATGGGTTTTGAGGGATTCCTCTGAGTCACTCATGATAGCACTACAAACCCTTAAACTACTTAGGGTACCTCCTCAGCCATCATTTCTGAACATTCACCTTTCTCAAGTCAATATTCTTTTATAGTTTGATTTTTTTTTCTCAGTTACTTAAGCATTTTTGGTTTTTGGAAAGTGTTCAGACATAAATCCTCTTTCTGGTTTGAGTACTGATAAATGCAAGCCTACAGTTCTTTGAGGTTGTTTCTATTGCTAGCTGTGGGCATTATTATTTCTGTATCACATTTGGTTAAATGGCTTTCCATCCATCAGCCTCCCCTCACTCAAATCAATGCCAGGAAAACCAGTATGGTTGAGGATGGGCATGTGAGCACTCAGGGTGCTGGTGTCAGTCTTTGGGTTCCTGTGTTATCAGAGCTCGTCCAATGAGACTGGTGTGGATTTATACTTGTTTTGTTTGCTTTTCAAAGAGATCTCTCAGGTGATTTTAGTAGTGAGTCCTGCCAGTGAACCTTTTGAAAGTGACATCCCAGAATGCAGCAGTCCAAGAACAAGAGGCAGCACACATTCCCTCATATCACTTTACTATGGAGGAGTTGAATTCTTCAGTTTGACTTCAAGCTCTCTTTACCTAAATAGGCAGGACAAGGACAAGATCTCCTCTCAATCGAAGAGTCCAAGTCTCTTACTGAGTGCAGGACATCACTGGATGTTGACCCGTGATGATTCTTGATATGTTTCCTTTTGTTTATTTGTTTGTTTGGTTTTGTTTTTCAAGACAGTGTTTCTCTGTATAACCCTGGCTGTCCTGGAACTCACTCTTCCATTCTGGAACTGTTCGAGGCCAGCCTTGAACTCAGAAATCCGCCTGCCTCTGCCTCCCAAGTGCTGAGATTAAAGGCCTGCGCCACCACTGCCCAGCGATATGTTTCCTTTTGAATTAAAGCACAGGTAGTCACCACTTTTTTTTCTTATTTTCTTTTGTCTGCATTTGGTCTCACTTTATCAGCAATCATAATTGCTAGCTAGTAGCAACCATTTCACGAGTACTTAGTGTATGCCAGGTGTTCTAAGATGTTACACGATATGCACTCTTGTTTAGTCCTCACAAGATCTTTATGCTATCATACTCCCTATTTTGCAGATAAGGAAAATTTTGCAATTCAGATGAATTGTGTAGGTACAAGGAGATTAAAACTCCAATTCTGGTGTCTTGGAGCCTCAAGACAAACATTTTTATATTCAGTCTTCTTAATATAAGACCCTAAAATTAAGAGGAGCAAATCTTTGACTGGTGAGAAGTCCCCTGTAATTAATGGAAGTCAAATGCAACTGATGATCTTTGCTTCCTCTAGTTAGCATGTGGAGGTTGGTCTGGCGCGCTGAGCACAGGTGGAGAATGCAGGAAAGCCAGGAGGGGCCTGTGGCTACTATGGATTTATCAGGGTCAAAATTCAAAGGTATTCTTTCCTTTGCTTTTAGATTTTCTTTGTTTTTAACTAGCCTTGGAAAGATACATGCAACTGCCTGTAACTGCCTTCAGTTTGCAGGCAGCGTGTGGGTTTTTAAAACTCAAGCCTGGAGGTTACGTCCTGGATCAACAGGAGTTGAGTAATGTTACGTGTAATATAAATCCATTTTCTTAAGCTATGGAATATTGAACATTGCTATTTATCACATGAAAACATTGCACAAATATAAGGCATGTGTGAACATTGTCCTAATGGTGAATGTTACAGAAGTTGGAAATCTTGTAAAGCGGTCTCTGATCCTCCTGTCCACCTGTAGCAGCAGCAGCTTAGGGCAGCAAGGTAGTTTGAAGAAAAATCAAAGATTAAGTGTTTATGCTATGGGATATTGAGCTGTCTTGTTTTAAAGATGCCACATAGTACTCTATGCCTCCAGACCTATATTAACTTAAATCAGTATAGTATGGCTGCCATCATTGGCAGGCAGCATTTATTGTGTTCGCTAAGTGATGTTATGGTTTTAGTGTGTGTGATATGGGAAGCAAACCCAGCGTCTCACATATGCCAAGCAAGTGTTCTGTCATTGAGCCAAATCCCTATTTACTGCACAACAATGTAGTATGTGGCTGAATATGCAGAAATCAGAAATAAGCAGACCCTTTAAACTGCTTTTAATTGATAGACAAATACATCATATTAGTTTAATAAACTTGTATAGTTGTGATTTCGAGTAAATTCCCTGACCAGTTTTTCTGACCCTAGTATTAAATATTCATGATAGAATGAACTAGCACTTTTGTCAATACAGTTGGCTAATTTGTATATAATAGGTTTTCTTAAAACATGCTGTGAATATGTATAATTTAGACTGACTTTTTTGTTTGTTTGTTTTTTTGTTTTTTTGAGACAGGGTTTCCTGTGTAGCCCTGGCTGTTTTGGAACTCACTCTGTAGACCAGGCTGGCCTCAAACTTAGAAATCTTCTTGCCTCTGCCTCCCAACTGCTGGGATTAAAGGCATGCACTACCACTGCCCGGCTAGACTGACTTTTATGAGAATAAAGTTGGGAAATTTGACCATATTTATCTCCTTCCACCATAGTCATAAGATGTACTTCATCTCTGCAAATTTCTTAAAAAACATGCTATAGTTAATAAACATGTTACCCATGTTTAACACATGTAATTGAATCCCTTCTTCTAGACATTTTTTGTTCATTTATATCATGTTTTTATATTTTAAAAAATATAAAGTAGCTTGGCACTGTAGTTGAGAAATTTCTGTCTTTATGTAAAACCTGGCTTTCTTGGAAGGTTCCCCACTCGTCAGTCAATTTTTTTCATCTCTCCTCTCTAGGTCTCCCCTTCCCACCCAGGGTATTCGTGTGTGTGTGTGTGTGTGTGTGTGTGTGTGTGTGTGTGTGTATGCACGCACGCATGCACATTCTGCCTTGGAGCCCTCCTTTGAGGTCACAATACACACAGCATGATTTTCCTATTTGAAGATGGATAATAATATTGATTAGCCACAGTTTAGGGATCATTTTTTAGTGCTGGTTGTGAAGACACATTTTTTGCTTTAAAGCCAGTTTGATGGTACAAAAATTTATACAACGCTCAGGTTTTTAAGGGATGTAAATGTGCCAAGTGTGATGAGAACTTTTAAAGCAAATGACAAACTTCTGGCATCTAGAGCAAATGGAACTGGTGGGAATTCACTGAAGCACAAGAAAAATAAATACCAGAAACCCTGTGTACTTAAGTCGAGCTCACTCTTTACACCAAGAGCTGCACTGAGCACTTGTATTAAGTCTGCCTTCAAGGCCTCCTTTCACCATCTCTGGAAAAATAGAATCCCATTTCCCCTTCACAGGTTGTGGAAACAGGTTTCATAAGGGTTTGCTCAAGGACACCGCCTTAGCCAGGCAAAATGGGAGAACAGCCATTACATAATTCAGAACTAATAACCACTACACCTCGCTGCATTTAGAGCGTGGATTCTGCTCCATATTGCTCAAAATAGTTAACAACAGGTTTTCTAAAAAGCTTTTAAGGAATAAGTCGAGGAGAGATGCACTTTACCAGAATTACAGGCCAGTATGTGAGGTAGCAGCTAGCAGAGACAGAATGTACTGGACCTGCGGTAGACACCAAACCCGGTGGAATTATTCTGAAGGACCCACTTACCCATCAAATCTCAAATGAAAACAAAACGTTGGTATCATTTTCAAGCTGAATAACAAACCTGTTATTGATTATGATATATAACATCCGATGTGTTGCTTTTCTACACTTGATGCCAGCACTTAGGAAAACAAAAGCCAAGTTAACTGTTGAAGGAGAGAACTGCATGCTGGGTATATGCTGTTGCATTTAGAGAATAGCAGCATGAGGTGGGAGAGGTGGGAGATAATCATCTCACAAATGACTTGGGAAGTTCTGTTCTGCCACTGTGGGAAGGAACAGTGAACTCAGATGAAGGAAAGGACATTATTCAGGAAAGCTGGAAGCTAAGAGTGATCTTCAGGCCACTCATAATTCCCAGTTGACCTACATCTAAGTCCCATTTTATGTAAAGAGGTGATAGAGCAGGAGTTCAGAGCTCATCTTCTGAAAAGGTGTTCTGGGAGCCCTGACTTCCTCTTACTGCTTATGCAAACTTGCTAACCTCACTTCATCTCAGATGTAGGAAAAGTAGAAAAAATGGTTCCTACCCCTCATGCTCAGAATCCTCTATTGAGATAACACATATGAAGTATCTCAACTGTATCCAAGGTGTTATTGATTACTGCTATATTAGTTTGGCAGTGTTGTTGTTGCTATCTCTTACTCTCTTTGACTCTTATTTTGTTTTTGCAGTTACAAACTTGAGGGGTCAAATTCAATGATCCTTTTGGATACAGTTAAGTGTGTGCATACTAAAACAGTTTAGGACTTGTATTTGTGGAAAGTCTTGAGTGAGTAAGAGAGACAGGCAAACTGATGGAGGTATCAATTGCTTTTTATTTCAAAACTAAAAAACAAACACCATATCAAACACAAATTAAACGACAACAACAATGACACAAACTAGAGTCAAAAGGTTATTTTGTTGAACATTTGGTAATTTAAGTATGTGAGATATTTATATGGAAAGGCAACTTATTTTTAGACATGACATTTGAATAGCGATGGTTTTACAGTCACATGATAAGGGATGTAAGCAAGGGATTGGCTAGTTATGAGGAATCCACATGAAGTATTACTATGCAAATTATGGCCCAAGCATTTTGCAAATATTGATTTGTTTAATGTTCAGTTTACAAAAAGAAAACCTTACGTACTCCAGAACAGTTACACTCTTTGAAGTAATGCAGTTTCCCTAGGTAATCTGAATTCTGAGTTCCTGTTCATAGCCCTCACCTAAGTACCTTCAAAAGCTTGAAGAAATGTATGTGAACCCGTGGACTCACTGGAACACTGAGTAGCTGGGGCAGCCCAACCTTAGGCTATGAGTATAGGGTTGACTCTGAGGATGTAACCCTGGGATGTGGAGCAGTGGTTTGCCTACTATTGGAATGATTAGACAAGTATATAGTTGAGGAAATAGACTAGTTGGTTGGTCTGGTGATGGGGAGCCAAGCCTGAGGGGGTGAACTTGAAGCTCTGTAGGTCATGGACTCTTAAAGCATCTGTTAAGTGAGTTTCTCCAAGAAATTTGTACAGACTAAGAAATCATAGTAAAAATTCAACACCCTGCAATCCTTTCATTTACTTGATACTTCATATCATTAGGTTTTTTTTTTAAATCTTTTGAAATGTTTACAATTTTTTCAAGGGAAGTATATAGTTTTGCTTTGTGCTCCATGTGTAATCTTATAGTCATCATATTTTAAAATATTTCATGTTTTTAGATACCGATTTTTAGTGACTTTCATGAAATCAATCTTAGAAGATTCTTGTTGAATCCTCACCTTTCTATCCCAACTGTTTCAACACATACATAAACAATAACAGTGAAATTGTTTACATATTTCTGCCTTTGTTGCTTATGAACAAAAACTGGCCTGAGTCTTTGTGGCTAATTAATGGTGTCCATAGCAGGCACCTCACTCTATGTTTTCTCATGAATACTCATTATTTGAATTCATTATTTTTCGATGGAAAAGTTATTTACCAGAAAAGAGAAAGACAGCGGCTCTATTATGAAAATGTGCCTTCATGCTCTGTAAATAATCAGTTCCAGGTCTCTGTCTCTGCCTCTGGGACACTCTTTGTTTCTGTCTCCTGGGCAGGAAAGCCCTCTGGGTAATTAGTATCTGGTGACAGGGGACTTCAGGAGATGTTGGGCGACTGATTATTTTTTTGTTTATCATTTCGTGAAAGAGTAATAATTGGGTCCCCCTTGACCATGTGGGGAGGCAATATAACCAATACCTATGAGGGTATTGTAAAAGTCTAGTAAAAGTCTCTAGTAAAAGTCACATGCTAGGGAGGATTCTGCTTGAAACACACACACACACACACACACACACACACACACACACACACAGACACAGAGACACACCCCTTCATACATCAGTAAGCTAAACTCTGATTTCTGATTTCGTATGGCATCAAGTCATAATAACTTTGTAGTTTTAAAATTCTGTTTGTATTTTACTATCCCCAGAATGGACAGTTGAAATCTCTGCAGTGAATGTATAAATCATTTCCAGGTGAAGTAAATATCATGGAAGATTATTATGTATCCACCCTCTTGGAAGAAACACTATTGTACTTTCTGTCAATTTTGTCTTCTCATGGAAATCGTCTTTTAGTTTTACACTTAGACATATTTTGTTTGCATATATTGTGAGACCTTTCTTCTTTCAGTATTTAAGGAATGACTGTACTCTACATACTTAAAATACGTACATTTGAGTGGCTATAGAGTTGGCTCAGTTATGAGTAATTGCTGTTCTGACAGAAGACCTAGATTTGATACCCATCCACCATATAGTAGCTTACAACCATCTATAACTCCAGTTCCAAAGGATCTGATGGTCTTTCTTGACTGCCTCACAATGAAAACTTTACATAGCAAGAGCATATCTCTTTTTACACATTTAAATTAACTGTTTTTTTTTTACACGTATTTACCATGGATACGTGTAAGTAGTCATGCACACATATGCCATGACATGCATGGGGAAGTCAGAGTCCAACTTGCAGGAGTCTGTTCATTTCTTCCACCATGTAGGTCCCAGAGATTGAACACAAGACTTTTTAGCCATTGAACAATCTTGCTGGTCCCAAGCTATATCTCTTTTAAGCAGTAAGTCACTTAGAGTTCTGTCTAGTGATAGAATATTAAAATGCTGTTACAAGTGTGCTAGGCTTTGCATCACCGTACTCCATGTAGTAATCTGGAATAAGGGATCATTACAAAATATGATATGTTTATCACCAGGGACACCATAGGATTGCCCTGGTGTCCCTTAGGGCCATGGTGAACACAGAACTGTATACCTTATTTACTCAACTTATTCCAGGTCTCCGCCTGTTTTGATTTCATGAGCTGACAGGCCTATTCCATTCCTGTAGACTGGGGGGCCTGGATATTGTCAGGAGGACTTTTATCCCATCTCTCGGCATGGGTTCGTACTGTGGGTGGATGGTGTGGTGAGAAGAGGAGCTTGGGTTAAGCTGCAGGACAACTCTAGTCAAGTACATGTGGTTGGAAATGCAAACAGATACAGTTTCACCAAGAAACTTCCCACTTCCCAACTTGAAGTATTTTTTTTTAAAGGACTTTGATTTTAAATCACAATTGACAAGTCCATATGAAAGATGAACGGAATAAAGAAAAAATAGTTTAGGAATAAAGAAAAAAATAGTTTAGGGATCTTATTCTCAGAAGTATCCATTAACGTATCCTAGTGTTTGAACCCGTGTATGCAGAAAAATGATGGTTTGAGTTGAGGAGCCGACAGTTAAGGCTTTCTGCGCACTGTGCATTTCTCATAAGGGTGTGTGGTTCTTCGAAATAGCCCAGGTACAATGGATGATAGAAGGTTCACTCACCCAAGGGAAGGAGCATATGTTTGTCTCCTATGGTGGTGCCCTCAGGGCCTATGTTTCCCAGCATCCTGCAGTGGAGCATCCTGGGAGTAGTTGGGAACCTGGTTCACTTGGGGTTTTAGCTCTGTGCTAGGCTCTCTGGAGGGTGGCTAGGAGGCAAAATATTTCAATCCTTTCTTCCCTCAGATGCTTAAAAAATACAATGCCTTCTGTGATGGTTTTATTTATGAAATTATTTTATCCTATATTCAAACACAGTAACTAGGTGGCATTCTTAGATCTACATAGAATTGACATTATCACTTGGGGACATTATTCAAGAACCTTTTCAACAGAGGAAATTTACTCATTAAAGATTGTGATGTTTGTAGGTGTTTTAATCTCAGAATATTGGGCCAGTATGTAAACATAATGGCACAGAAAATGTGTGGTGTTTGGAATTGAGGAGGCAGTGTGAGCATCTTGTGTGGGAATAGATTTACATTGGACTATTTATTTTTATTTCAAAGACTTCTAATTTTATATTTATTAGATATTTTAAAATTAAAATTTACTGGTTTTCAACTCCAATCTAGGTAAAGTCTTTTCTCATTTTGTATTTTTTTGGGTTGTTGGGTGGAGGATTTCTGCATGGTAAAGCATGCATTAGGGTTAAATTAAGTTTTGAAATCCCAGGTAGACTTCATTTCTAAGGGATAATTACCATGCTCAAAGGACCTCCTCCTTTGGGAAATAAATTCACCATGTCTTAAAAAAAATATTTCTTTGTTTATTTTATGGCTTTAATCTCCTGTGACATATTTGTCTAATGAAAAACAAGAAAAAGTCTATAGCTAAAATGAAATTTTTCGTGCATATTCTGTGTGTGCCTGTGCGTGTGTGTGTTTGCTAGTGCACCACAGTACATTTATGAAGGTGCCACAGGACTCCTTGCAGGTCTCACTCCTGTCCTTCTGCCATCCTGGTAGAAGGTGGATCCTAGGGATTGTATGCAAGTACCATCCTGGTAGAAGGTGGATCCTAGGGATTGTATGCAAGTACCATCCTGGTAGAAGGTGGATCCTAGGGAATGTATGCAAGTACCATCCTGGTAGAAGGTGGATCCTAGGGATTGTATGCAAGAGCTCTGGCTTAGTTGTAAGTCCTTCTATTTCTTGAGTCAATTCTCTAAAATAAATAAAATTTAAAGTGTCTCTCCTTAAATTCATCTCAGTACAGTGACTTTTCTCTTTATTTTAGGTTTGCTACTCTAGAAATGACTGTAAATACCATTTGCTAGAATATTTCATGATTCTTTTACTTAGCACTGAAATTCAATAGAGTTGTGCTATTTCCTGACATGAATACAGATATTAAACATTTTAGAGCCTACTATACCACAGGATCATAAAAATAACTCCTCAAATATATATTTTATTTTTTAAGAATCTAATTTGACTTCAGTATTTAATAAAAATTCTTAAATTAGAAATTCAGTATCTTAAATCACCATATATGTTCTTGCTTTCTTCATCACCATATGTGAAATTATTCTTAACAGATTAGCCAGCCATATAAATACATTGGTCTTGTGTATATACATTTTATTCTTCTAAGAATAAAACATTCAAGTTCACTGTTTTTTTAAGTTTTTCAATAATGCTGAAATCATTTGAAAGAGCTACAATAAGCCCTTTTCATAAAGGAATCATGTTGAGTCATTATTACATAATTCATTGTATAAGACATTTGCATTTGTAATAAAATGAACCTCCCATCATAGTCAAAAGTTAAAATTGTGGACTGTCACCTGTTTGCCTTTCCTTGGGTCCTGTAGGCATTGTGTTGAGGGAAAAAACCAAAACACATATGAAGGATTAGGAGTATACACACATAGTCGTATTTTAATGAAAATTACCTTAAAATTCAAATTATAGAAGGATTTTTTGGTGGTGTTTGTGCTCATTTTCTATAATTGTTAATTCTTGAAATGGTAATTCTTTCATTTAATATCTGATTTTTAAAAATTATCTCTTGTTTGGCATACAGAGGTCTAGTTTTCATCATGACATTTCACACATTTGTTATCATTTTTATGTTGGTCTCTTCCTCCCCCTCCATTTCTCCTCTGCTGCTTCTCTTTCTTTCCTGAAAGAATTGTTGTTCTGTTCTATTAAAAAATTGCTTGTAAGACATTTTAGAGTTTGGTTCAGAATGTACTGTGTATAATATATAGTTGGTAAGCCAGAGGGAAAGGGGAAATTGCTTATTTCAGTAAATGCTTTGAGCATCGCTCTGCCCTTTTATGAACACTTTTGCCATACTGCATAAAACCTCATTGTGCTGTATTTGCATGTAAACAACCAGAAAAACTGAAGGAGGTCTTCCGTTTGCTAGAGAAGTGTTTGGGACACGTGCATGTTGACGGAATATATTTTAAGGCTCAGGACTTGTGGGTGGTCCTTAGAGGAAGAGAGTGAAGAGGGCATTGTCAGGGATGGATGATGTCAAAGATAACTGAAAACACCAGGACATTGCTAAGTTGGAATTATATTTATAGGTGTTTAAGCGTGCATATTTGGACTTGACACACCATCTTCAGTGAAACCCTGATATTTTCAAATAAGGCAAAAAGAGTAGCCTTAGTTGACTGATGCAGCCAGAGCCCCGTTAGGTACATCCATGCTCTTCTAAGAGTCTGGCTCTCTCTTCTGAGAGAGACGTGGTTTGTTTATCTTTGCATATCATACTTCATACACAGATAACCTGAGAATTATTTAAAGCTCTATGTAAATTAAGCTAAATCACCCAGGATGAGAACACAAGACATAGCCTGGAAGACTCAAGTATTTTCCTGCATATTTCCCTCCCTTATTCTGAACAGGATCACATTTCACATGTTGATGGTCTGTTAGCTGGCATTCTGTATTTTCCAAGAGCCAAACTCAACAAAACTCACTACCTCACCACCTTAAAACAGAGCGCTTTACTCTAGGTTCATCCAAAAATGAGGCAGCTGTTTATTATACCCTTTCATCAAGAGAAGGGACCTTTCTTTAGATGGGTGCATTCTTGTTACCTTACGACTCCTGGTCTCTTCATTTCTTCCTTAGTTTTGGTTTCTAACACTTTTCCAACTGTCTCCAACAAAAACTGCAGTGCACCACAGACAGGGCCGGCTCTTGAGAGTCCGCGTCAGCTCATGCTTGTTGTCTGTTGCCCCTTCCCCAGCCTCTTCACTCGCCAGCACGACGTGTATAATATATAGTTGGTAAGCCGAGAGAAAGGGAAATACTAGGCAGAGTGCCGAAGTATTTCACAGATTCTTATAATTGATTAGTTAGTTAATACTAAGCAAGGGGACACAACTCAACATTGGGTCTCTAGAATCCTGAGACTATCCCCTTTTAGGGGTCAACTCAAACCCGAAATTTGGTACTTTCCTACAGAAAATGAGGGTAGGGAAAAGTAATGCATTTATTAGGTAGAAATAAAGAAACTAGAGATAGTACATGCTTTGAATTCAAGCATAGGAAGGAAAAGAGAGGGGAAGGGAGGGAGAGAAAAAGAGAGGGAGGGTGAAAAAGGGGTAGAGAAGAGGTATTGATGGACTTTATGAAAGAACTATATTTGTACCTACCAAGTCAGTGGTATGGGTTTCTCAAGAGAAGTGTTTAAAAGTTTCATATATGTATGACATATACATATATATATATGTGTGTGTGTGTGTATAAATATATATGAGAAATATAATTAAATCAAACAATCAAATATATGTAGTCATATATATATGTGTGTATAACTTGGATGTTGCATTGTACGAACGATATACTCTACAACCAGGTTCAAAGATTAAGCAAAGTTTAAAAAACATGTATAAACACAGTAGCTGGTTTCCATGTTTCTTAAACAATGTCCTGTTTGCAAATGGCACTGCAAGGTTGTTTATGAGATTAGTGTCTCAGGTTAGGATGAGAGAAGAGAGATAGCTGGTTAAGGCTAGACTCAAAGGTCACCAACACTCCTGCCCATGTGAATGTAGTTTATCTGTTGTTTTATTAGTATGTGTGTCTGAGATAGCTCTTTGAAAAGGGGAAGCTGTCTCTGGGAGTAGCTTGACTTTGTCAGTTGCTTTGGATTGATGACTGGGCAAGCAGGAAATGTGAACTGCCCACATGTCCCATGTCCCAGAGGTCAGCCCTGTCTTTCTATTCTGCCAGCCTTTGATTAGAATGAAGGTGGGTGACATACACAAAGGCCCACAAGATTGGAATGCCGATCTAAGGAGGTCAGGCCAGAACGTGTTTTAAGCTGTGCCTGACATATGATATCCTTAAGCTGTTTTCTTAACATGCGCTGACCTAAGTATCTTTGACAGCCCTTTTGCAGAGTCACCCTATGAATTATGGGACAAGGGCTCTTCATGTGCATGTTCTGGTTATAGAGAGGGATAAGGCAAACGTGTCTGGGCTTGCAATGGCGTTTCACCTGCTTCGTTTGATCCACTGGTGTGATGCTTGCTGGCAGTGAGGGATGGGAACACAAAGCAAGCTGGCATTCTCGACGCTTTTATTGATGGCATAGACCATTGGGTCTCCATCTGGGCTTTATGCTAAGATTGTCAGGGATCCCTTTACATTAATAGTGTGTAAGTGTGTCTCTAAATAAGCTTAGAACTCTACATTCGATTCATGATCCCAAAAGATGCAGAGCAAGAAGAAAATCGTGTGAAAGGAAAGTGTACAAATGCCTACTCAGTGTCTGTGCATGATGTCATGTACATCATTTTATATGTTCTGGTACCTGCTTTTTTTAAAAAGGAAAAAGAAATAGTAATAATGATTGTAGCACTAACTTATATTTAGGTTATTAAACAAGCATCATTATTACACACACATATATATTTATTTATATATAAACATTAGTGGAATAATTTACATACACACATTGTTGTGGTTTGAAGACGAACTGCCGTCTTCACAGTACTCCAGGTTTGTGCGTTGTGTATTTGAATGCTTTTTTTCCTGTTGGTGGCTTTGTGTGGGAAAGTCAGACACTCTTTAGGAAGTGGAACCTCTCAGGAGGAATTGGGTTTCTAGAAGGCAGGCTTTGAAATTTTCTAGCCTGGGCATACTTCTGGTTCATGTCTCTTTGCTTTTTGCGTTTTCCTTTTGTTTGTTTTTCTCTGCCATGATGGACTGCATCCCTTTGAAATTTTGAGCTAGAATAATAAAACCATCCTCCCTTAACTTGCTTTGCCAGGGTGTTTTTGTCACAGCAGTGGGAAAGTAGCTAAGACACCCACATACAAGCACTCACTAGATCTTCTAAACGCAGGGCTTACTCCCAACTCCCAGCATACCTTGGTCCTGCTTTCTAACCATGCGTGGCTGTCAGCACCATGGTAAGCGATTCCTGTCTCAAGGTTAAGGTACTCACATAGAAATCAGGGGACATTGATGACAGCCCCAGTTTTAGCACTGGCTAACCTTAAGATGATGGATAAACTCATCCTTCGTTTGTGTTTTACTTTACTCTTTTTCATTATCAGTGAGTCAGTATTGAATGGAAGATTTCTAGTTTGCTTCAAGGGCCCCTAAATTAGGGGAAATTTGGAGATAGAACTTATGCTTAGCATGCTAAAGGTCACTTTTACTTATTTACAATGACTATAGATAAATAAATTCATATGTTCTGTGTATATAAGAAGAAAATAGAACCAGAGCCTAAGGGATTTTTGTTTTAGTGTGTGTGTGTGTGTGTGTATGTGTGTGTATGTTCATGTGTGTATGTGCATGAGTGTGTGTATGTTTGTGCATGCACACTCGTGCACACACCTGCTTGTTCCGATAAGCGTCACATACACATAGCACCTATGGGCTTCAGAAGGGGGCATCAGATCCCCAGTAGCTGAAGTTGGAAGGAGTTGTGATCTGCTCCGTGTGAGTACTGAGAACTGCACGCTGGTCCTGAAATGAGTAGCAAGGACTCTCAACCACTGAGTCAGCCCTGTCTCCAACAGCCATGCCCAGGGGTTTGCCATCAGAGTGGTGGAAAAGAAGCAACGCCTGTGGTGTTTAGGCCCTTTCTCCTCTGAGAACTTAGAGCACGTGGGTTTTTAGCTATGATATCACTTCAGGGTTAAAAACTGAGTAAAGCATGATTTTTAAGAAGTTACTAGGCAAAATATTCTCTTGTCACCATTTTATGAAGTTTTCCTGAAAGAAGTCCTGCAGCAGAAATCTCTCCCTCCTTCCAGTGAGGTTGTTACCATGACAACGATTCTTGGTTGTTTCCTTTAGAATAGTGGGAATCCCTTCAGAAGTGCATGGAGTTCCTCAGATATGAAAAGCAATAATTCTAGGTGCTAGGATCAAACCCAAGAAGGAAGAGCTCATGGATGGCTGCTAATTCACAATCGTGATTTGTTTAACACCCATTTAATTCAAAACCCAAGGATTGGTAGGTCTTTTCTGAGGAATTGCCCTTGTAATCAGCAGGGCCCAGGCCCAGGAGTCTGAGTGCCCTTGTTACTGAATCTTCTGGCTTGGTGCTTTTCTGGGGAATGTAAAACTGATCACAGCTTCAATAGACATAAAGACTGAAAATGTTTCTCCATATCATAAGGCTGAGCTCTGGTGGAATCAACAAATGAAAAAAAAAACAAAAACAAAAATAAAAACTATTGTATCTTTGTCCATTGGAGGTAAACCTAGTTAAGGCAGTTTTGTCTTAGTAATGAAAAGCTTGGCATCATCCTCACCCCACGTCTTACCTGATATTTGTCTGTGTTATTCATTTGAAGATAAGGAAGTGACATTTTGTGGGAATGGTGCACTTACGAGAAGCTGGGTGTTCTCATGTCTCTAGAGGATGTTTCCAGGATGTCTGATAAAAGTTTATTCTGTATTTATATTTAAGGCAATCACAGGAAAATTGTCTCAGCAAGACCTAGCTCAAGTCTCAGCAGCTATTGATGAGTTTTAGTAGCATTCAGACACATCACTTCTCTCGGTTCCACACGTGTTAGAGAAAGCAGTTAACTATGGTACTCCCAAGTGAAGGAAGGAGGAGAGAGCCCCAAGTTTATTACATAAAGCCTCGTCACTTTCACAGTGAGTTAATGGGAAAAAATATTTTCCAAGTCAATAAGGTTCTTTGGTCCAAATAGTTTTTGCTCAACATTTGGCACCAGTCGTCATGTGGGACTCTAGGTGAAGAGAGAAAGCAAATAAACGTGACCTTTGAAAGGCTGGTGTTTTTTTCTGTGAAGCCAAAAGGTGCACAAATACACAAATATTAGTCCACTCTTATTTTTGTTCTGGAAAACTTTCTCGCTGGCCTGCCTTCAGCCTCTCTGCGTATCATTATTGGCACTGTGGTAGCCCATCTTGGCTCCTGCAGGCCTTGCCATCTGTCTGACTGCTGAGAAGCCCAGCGCACCAGCCTTCCTTTCAACCAGTGGGAAGGAAGTGGAGCCCTCCTATTGGCTGTTTCCCTCTGTTTCCTCCTCCTGGTGATACTGTTTGGAAACAGCACCCAAATCTCACAACATGTAATTTTACTTCAGCCAAACCCATGGGCTAAAGGCTCTGGCTGCCCAAGCAGGGCAATCTGAGTTTGCTCCCTGGAACCCGTGTATAAGAGGAAGGAGAGAACCCACTCAAGGAAACTTCCCTCTGACCTTCATGGGCATCTCTGCCCAGACCCACCCATACACACACAGAGACAGGCAGACAGGCAGACAGACAGACAGATACACACACATACACACACACACACACCCCACACACACACACAAATGTAGACACGAGACTGTGAAGGGTGGATCATCATTTGTTCAGTCCATTTTGGCCATTGTGATAGCTGAGGAAGGTCTGAGAGAAAGTCAAAATCTGAAAAGGGCCCTGTCCTGGGTTTCTTTTTTGTGTCTCACCTTAGATATTTAGTGAATTTGCTCTACATAAGTTTAACATGGTCACCACTTTCATCCCCCTGACAGGCATCCTCTGTCCCTCCTGTGTACCTATCCATCTACCTGACACCTTCACAGAGTCACAGAGCCACTTAAACATTTACAATTACAAAACTTCAAGCTTGGAACATGACTTTTATTAAAACAAAACAAAACAAACAACAACAACACAATTCTTGCCCTAGCCCCAAGGATATTTTTGAAGTCTCTGCTTCTACACTCTTCCTATCATCTATCAGGTGTCCCCTTGATTTGTGAGTCCGTACCTTTGAGGAATGACCAGTATACTGTGAATCTCAAACATACATGAAATACCAGGTTAAAAAACAAACAAACAAAAAACAACAACAATAAAAAAACATTTGGGAGACAGAGGCAGACAAATCTGTAAGTTTGAGGGAGGCATAGTGTGAGATGCTATCTCAAAAAAAAAAAAAAATTAAAAAAATTAAAGAGCGACCACTGACTTGTCTCTGTGCTTTCTTTATTCCTGGGTGTGTACATAGAGTCAAGTGCTTGTGGTAGTCAGAGTTCAGCTTCTGGTGCAGTTCCTCAGGAACTGGCCACCTAGTTATTTCAGATAGAAATTCTCTTTCTGGGACCTGGGCCTCATAGATTAGGTCCACTGTAAGGCTGGCCACACATTCATGTTTTAAGGACTCAAGGAGTTTATACATAAACACATGTACATATGCCTTACTAGGCTTCCAGTTTCCCTGTCCTGTCTGGTTTTATTACCTACGCAAAGCCTGGAATAAAATAACAGTGTCGTAGCTATTTGTTGCCACTCTGACTATTTACTTTAGTTATTATAACACCCTCAGATGGACATAATCTCACTGTACAGGCAAATACCTGAAGCCAGAGGAGGTTACTTAACGTTCCCAAGGTCATAGAGCTGAGAGTTCAGAGTTAAGGTTTATAGCCAGGTTCCCTGTGCAGGCCCCCAAATCCTACTGGTCACCCATGTAGTCTGTCACTGCCTCTTCATCTCCTCGACACTGTCACATGCATGTGGCTGCATCCATGTATGAAATTTTATTTCCTGGTTTAAAAACTATATTTACAATGTCTAATAAGTCTATGCTGGTAGAGATTCTACACATTTCATGTCATATATCTAAGCCTTCTTTGAGGAAGTATATTGTACAGTAGGAGAAATGAATATTTTTGTCTGATTTTTTTCTGAGAGAAGAGTCTTAATGAAAATACTCTTTGGAATGTGGCACTGTGGGTATGGCACAGGCAAGTTCTGCAGGTGGCATCAGTAGATATGAGTTGTCCAGTGGATAACTTCTTGTGTGAAATAGATAAAAAATGAGTATTTAAAGCAGCTCATATCATAGCCTATTTATCAGAATTCCTGTCACCATCTCTCACAATGGATCATTGGATTTTCTTGCTCCTATAGGAACTTTGTGAAAGAGTGAGATGTCAGAGTGAGCATGTGTCATATACTCAACAGATGTTGGAGTGAAAGTTGCTATAAGGGAATTCTCATGTACAATTGCATGGAGTAGATGGAACAAGGAATCAAGGATTGTGATTGTTATTTTTTAACCTAAGCAACCATTTGTCTTCATGACATTTTCCTGGTCGTATTTTTTTCTCTGACCTTATATTGTCTCCTCCTATTTTAAAATGTTTTACGTATGTGTTTGTATTTGTATCTGTGAGCATACATGTGCACACATGCATGCGAGAGGCAGCAGCTAGTGTCCTCTATCCCCTCTACCTTATGGTTTTTGAGAGCTGTTGTCACTCACTGGACCTAGAGCTTTTGGGCTAGTTTGGCTGGCCTTTGGGCTCCAAGGAACATTCCCTCTGCCACCTTCCCCAGAGTTAAAGATTAGTGGCATGCCTGTCTTTGTATGTGGTGTTGGGGAAGCCTAGTGTAGGTGCTCATTCTGTGCATGGGTTTTACCCATTAAGCTACCTCATCAGTTCCTTCTTCACTCTTTAAAATGAGCCTTCATTACTCTTTTAATTTTTTTTGTGTGTGTATGTGTGTGTATGCACACACATGCACTCATGCACACACTCTTTTCAGAGTCCACAAGTCAGCCCCTGATGTTATTGCTCATGAGGCTCTCAGCCTTGCATTTTGAGACAAGGTCTCACACTGAGATCTGAGACTCACAGGTTAGCCTAGGGTGGCTGATCCTCAGGGCTCTTCCAGTCTATCTCCCCATGCTGGGATTTTGGGCAAATATCACCACTGTGCCTAGCTTTATACCATTGGGTATGGGGGATTGAACTGGGGTCTTCAACCTTGTGTTGCACCTGCTTTAGGAGCTGAGCTATTGACACAATTTTAAATGCAAATTTGACCTTCCTATTCAAGTATCAGTTCATTTTTGGCCTTTGCTTTAAAGTGTCTGTTCTTTTCTTTAACCGTAAGTGGTTAACAGTAGAAAGTTGATTGGGACTTCAATTTGAAAAGATCCACTTGTCAAGATGCCTCATCTCTTCCATTGGTTCAAACAGAGCAGAACCATCTTTGCTGGGCTGGGTTATCAGTGGACATTTAGGATCTATTTTCATTTATGGAATCAAGGATTGCCCAACAAAGCATGTTGGGATCCTTCATATGTGAGCAGTAGCCCTG
Source organism: Mastomys coucha (assembly GCF_008632895.1). Taxonomy (NCBI): domain Eukaryota; kingdom Metazoa; phylum Chordata; class Mammalia; order Rodentia; family Muridae; genus Mastomys; species Mastomys coucha. Next base: position 84,078,255 of record NW_022196898.1, read on the forward strand.
ACTGAGAAGACCCATAAACCCCCCTTTTCCATGATCGCTAATTATTTCTAGAGTCAAAGGAAGAAGTCAGTCTTTAACTCTTGGTAGACCCTGAATGCATTTTAATTTGAGCTTGTATTAAAAACACCGTTAGCTGCTTTGTGACAGTTTTAGTGTCAGCAGCCTATTGTTGATGAGCTTTGGTTAATGTAACCTTTTGACTTTTCTTGCAGCTGTTCCATTTCCGCCAAGTCACCGGCTGACAGCAAAGGAAGTGTTTGATAATGATGGGAAACCTCGTGTGGATATCTTAAAAGCACATCTCATGAAGGAGGGCCGGCTGGAAGAAAGTGTTGCATTGAGAATAATAACAGAGGGTGCTTCGATTCTCCGACAGGAAAAAAACTTGCTGGATATTGATGCTCCAGTCACAGGTAAGACCCAAGCATGGAGCCCACTCTACACCAACATAAATCAAATGTCCTCCCCACTAGTGAGCCTTCTTAAACCTAACACACCATCAGCTTTTACCATTGAATCTGCACCTTAAGGGATTAAGAATATTATTTGTGTATAAAAATATTTTTATCCGCACTTTTTGCCTACACAATTGAATTGCTGTTGTCTCAAAAATGATGTACCAGAGTGTTGGTGTAGGTACTCAGTTGCTTGACAGTGTTCCATCAGCAGAAACCCTCCCACAAGGCAAGGTTCCTTGTAGAGTCTTCAGACTTCCACAGAGCCAGAGGCCATGTCCAAGGGAAACAGACTGAATGGTGTGCCAGGGATGGTCTCCAGGCTGAGTCCTCTCATTAGCACCTGGGAACCTGTGAAAATGTAGACTCTTAGGCTCCACCTTGCAACTACTGAGTCTGGGTTCCTGGAGTGAGGTCCAGCAGTCGCTGTTTCTATCCTCTGAGTTGTTCTGGGCCATATTAAACGAGGGGAGGCTACGTGAGGGAGGAGGCTCCCTTGGCCTCCTTGCCATGGCATTGTGCCTAGGGTTATTTCTTTAATGCTCTTTTTCTGTCACCTTTCTTAGAAAGGTAAATATTTTATTGTAAGCATGCTCCTCTTGCGTCATAAAAATGAAATCTTACTATGAAAAGCACCTATCACCCAGAGAATTTAATCTACTATGTATGGAGTTTGCTGAGAGTATAGGCTTTTACTTTCAGTGGAGCTAAAAATGTTTATTTATTTATTTTTAATATTTTAAAATTGACCTGAGAAAACATCCCAATGAAGAATATTTGAAAGGAAAGGGACATGAAAAGATTTTTATATCCACTTGGGTTTTTCATCTTCTGAGTCTTCATATGCTTATACGATTGTTATTCAGGTCCATTTTTGCATGGACAGTACTACAGTGAAGAGGTTCCCTGAGTGTCAGAATAGACTTTGCCGATTGCAAAGTTCTGAAGGATTCTTAGTCCAAAGAAATGGACATTATTCACAGTTGATTTTGGGTCAGCAGTTTCAATGCTGATGGAAGTTAGAGTTAGATAGCAGAAGGCATTTGTTCTATTGGGATTGACTCAGTGTTGGGCCACTGTTAGTAAATCATACCACCAGCCTACCCTGTGCACATCCGAGTCAGCCCTAGTTTCCATATTATCAGATGGAGTTCTGCATTATCTCCTGCTCATGATATAAGGCATTGATGGTACTTCCCTTTCTTCAGTACTGAAGCCCTAAAAACAAAATGAGTTAAAAATTCATATTTTAAGACTAGTAAAGAGTCCACAGCAGCCAGATTATCTTTCTACTTGATTATAATTGCCTTATGTGCGTTAATGATAATGAGTAAGCATTAAGTAATATCTTCATGATTGATTGTTACCTATAAGAATAAATTCTATGCTATTTTATTAGGTTTATTTTCCCCTACCTTTCACATGATAACGTGCAGCTTCCAATGAAGGCTTCATGTTAAATTCACTAATGAGCCCAGCAGGTATTAATGGAGATGACTGGCATAGCTAAAAATAAACATAAAATAAATGTTTAGGGGAATATGTTTTTTGGAATGGCTCACTCACCTCCTCTGTGTGATTAGCTGGTCTTGGAAGTAAACAGAGGAAGACAGTGGAAGAACGGGGCTTATGAAGTCTCATCCCTGAGGTCTAATCCTGCTGTGTAGTCTAAGGACATATCTGGCTCCTCTAAACATGACATTTTAGCAGTTTTCAGGACAGAGATTTGAAGCTACTTGGATACCATGGATCATGAAACGTTATATGGGTCTGCTGGGGTCGCTACTTCATTGCACTCAGAATATAAAGATACAAATAATGGTGAAAAAGACACTGGGCAAAAAGGATTTATTGTAACATTTAGGTAATGGGGAGAAAAGCTTTCTGTCTAGGCTGCTATGCAAAAATATCTAAATCTAACTCATTTATAAGCAACAGAAATTTACAAGTATGTTGCAAGATTATGGTGTTAGAAGATTTAAGGTCCCTGGTAGATCCTGCTCCCTGGTTCACAGACAATGTCTTCTTCTGTGTTCTTACATGGGAGAAGGAAGGGAGCCCCAATCTATAGACACTGATTGCATTTACAAGGGCTCTATAGACCCATTCATGAGACCTTCGAGAGTCTCTCAGACTGGATATTAGATTTCAACATAGGAATCTGGGGCAGACCCAAGTGTTCATACCTCAGCAGCTACATTAAGAAACATAACCCATGACTCTCTGAACATAAACTGAAACATGAGTAAATTGGGGAACAGTAGGGCAGATGGATCAAGAACATAGAAAAGCAGCTTTTCTTTGTGTTTGGAGTAAAAGTGAAATAACAGTGACTTGGAATCTAGAATCCTTCCATGTCTAAAAGCCTCCTGCTCAACAGGGGACCATTCAAACTTTCAATAAACCAGAACACGTCAGAATTTTGAATTAGGGATAGTCACCTCTTAAAGTCTCTTCAAATACTAAGTCCAGGAAGGCTCTCCCATCAAGTCTTCTGGATATAGGGTCCTGAGCCTGACTTAAGACCTTGGAAATGCTTTATGATATCTGGTTGTTTTATTCTGAGATTTTACCCTCCTTGGACAGCTGAGTCTATCAGATGATATGTATATGTTAACTTAATTGAATCAGAAAAGTTATATTTTGTTTAAACTTGTAAATCATGATAAAGTATCCTTTATATAATTATGATCGCTACCCTTAAAAGACAACCTGTGGAAGAATTCAGAAAAGAAAGGAGAGTATAAAAGGGTGTACTGTGGGTGGGCAAGGATCGTATACTGGGAAGATGTAAGGAAAGATGAAAGAGACATAAATGTGTTTTGGGCAGATAATGGCCTGAAACCTGACTTTACAGTGCCTGTTTCTCATTTTTCTGATGTTCATATATATATGAATTTGGCATGGCTGTTTTTTACATGTTTATGAGCACACGTATATAAATGTGGGTAATCCCATGTTAAGGACAAAGCAAAACAAAGCAAATGGCGAATAATTTATTTGCAAATATTTGCTGCTCTTTAACTTACTTGCAGCTCCTTTGTGCTTTTTATTAAAAGTATTTTCTGTGTAGAAGTAGAATGATCCTGACATCTGCCACAATTAATTAGTAATTAACAATCTGGATGTTCATCCCTTTATAGATTTTAGGCAGAGGAATTTTAATCAGCAACATGACTGCTCTGGCAAGGGATCACATCCAAAGATCCTGCTTCATTGCATGCCCTGGATCACAGTATTATCTGGCTAGAATATAAACACACCCTTCGTTCACAACTTTAGTCCCTAACAACGAATGTAAGGTTGTAGAAGGAAGCAGCCATATTTGAAAGTGACATCTAGTTGAGGGGCAGACAAAGTGATGAATCAGAAAAAGATTTCACAGAATGAGTCAGAGATAGACTGTGCATAAGACTCACATAAGAAGAGCAGTGGAAGAGAGGCTACTTAAGAGCTACAAGAGAGAAAAAAGATTTGGTGTGTGGTGTTTATGGCTGTTTTACCAGGACAGTTTTATGGAGACAGGTTAAAAAGAGAACAATCTTGACAGGTAAAGACAGAATAACCCAGAGAATGAGAAGGAGCTAGAGGATTAGAACGCATTACGAAAGTTAGTTCTGAAAGTTGGCTCTTGTTTTAGCATTGTTCCTTTGCAAATGTATATATGTGATACTTTTTTTTTTTTTTAAGTGTAGCTAGACATTAGTGTGACTGCTCAGTTTGGTCAATCATCATGATAGATATTTATACCTCTGATATAGATGATGTGGGGTATGAACTTATGAATAAGGCCTGGTTGCTGCCCTCCAAGGATGCAGATGATAGCAGGAAACAAAGTCTGCCCCCCAAAAGGCATATCACAGCTCTGACTAATCTAAAGGCCATGAATGGTTTTACATTTGTAAGTACAGCGAACTAGAAGTCTAACCCCCCTTTTCATCTTCTAAATGGTAGTACTTTCCCCGACAGTATCCACTGATTAGATTATTAGAGCTTTAAAAAATAAAATAAAAACAACTAACTGGGACCCAACCTGTGCTAGATATGGACTGCAACTCTTCCGGAACTTTAGGATTGTGAGGGTGCTCCCTTTTCGTGAAGGCCTACCTTGGTATCACACCACAGGTAGTTAGTTACTGTCTTAGCTTTTTTAGGAGCTGTGGTAGAGGCCTCTGATAATGTGGGAACCAGAATAAAGAATGTAGAAAGAACTTGAAAAGTGGCAGGTTACCTAGTGTTTGGCTCCCTGTATATTTTACTCTATGAAAAACATGCAGAATAGCCTTCTGGGTAGTGAATAAGAACACAAATTGAAATAGTCAATTTTTTTTTTTTTGTATGATGGCAAGGAGTATTCTTGAAAACCTGGTGTGGTAGGTGGGTAGGCAAGGGGCTGATGGGTGGAATGATCTGGGTCAGTACTGTTATATCAGCTTGGTGAGGAACCAGGCTTTCAAGGGAGCCCTGATTTTGGCAGAGGGAGGCCAATGACTTCTTATTATTGAGCCTTTTAAAAAGGTGAGTGTTTACATTGACTTTTAAACATATGCTTCATTTGCATTTTAAAAACAAGTGTCTATGAAAAGCCTATTTACTGGGGTAAGATGTTCATGCCAAGACCAGATGTACTGCATGTCTTATGGAAGGTCTTCCTCCCACAAGTGTCTATGACAGGCCTCCTTACTGGGGTAGACCAGACGTACTGCACATTTTTCTTATGGAAGGTCTTCCTTCCCCATCTCCCTTTGACTTAGCAGAGTACTCAGTGCCTGTCTGTGGAGCAGAGGCAGAGGGGGAGCTTCGGCTTTTGCAGAGTGTGACTTAGAACCCTGTTTCTGCTCTCTCGGGGCTGAGGGCATGGGCAGGCATCATCTGGGCTAACTGCTAATCTCTGGGGTTTGTGTGCTTCCTGCAGTGGAGGATTTGTCCCTGGTGCAGGTCAGGATTCCCTCAGTGGCTAGGCCTGCCATTTAGCACATCAGGCAGTTGCCAGGAGAACCCTCTGGCTTTGTTCCTGGATGTGAGAGTGGACCTGGGGCCAAGTTTAAGGTCACAGTAGCCCTTCCCATGAAGCAGCTGACATCAATTAGAATTCCCCTTGCCTGGAACTCTGGGGAGAGCTAAGTGGGGATTGGATTCCTAGCAGGACCTAAATGATCAGTGTTTATTCTCTCCCTACTATCATTTGTCACCATGAAGGGGTGTAGACCTAGTTTACATGGGGACAGAATGTTATCTTTCTGCAGTTTCTGAAACTTGCAGTTTCAGTGGCCAGATTTTCCAGGCTCTCTCTGCAGCCCTAAGCCTATTGGTACCTAGCCCAGTACAGGCAAGTCAGTAATTCTGATCTGGCTGGTGGAGGCAACAACAACAACAACAACAACAACACACACACACACACACACACATGATAGAGAAGATAATGTCTATTTTGCTTATCTTTTCACTTCTTGACCCTGCAGTGTTGACCTTTCATTAACAAATGAAAAAAGGGACTGGAAGGACCATGGTTAGCCTTTCCAGATGGGAGCACCAATCAGTCAACCCCTGGATTGTTCAGAGGTCTAGAGTCTGACCAGAGACTTTGAATATCCGATGAGTTTCTGGGATGATTCTCTTGAAATTCTGCATTGTGAGATCTGGTTTAAGTACATGGGTCAGAGTCTCATAGCTGAAGAGCTTGCTCTGCCCAGGTTCTTGTCTGTATGCTTAAGGCTTCCCAGGCACACTGTGTTGTGGGTGCTCTTCTGCTTCAGAATAGCTCTCATGTAAATACTCGACTGATTTGCACAAAATAAATTAGAGTAATAGCAAAATTGAAACATGTGGGAACTCCAGGGTATATTTGTGCCTATATTTCTGTTTATGTCAGTCATTTCAATAAACAGTAGTTAAATATCAATAATTTAAGCAGCAGGCATCCTTTTATCATGTTCCCTATTTCTACCCCCCCAAATTTATTAATATTTATCTTAATGCAGTAGTTTTGAAGTTTGAAGTACTATGTAAATTAATTAGAAATTTCTGTTTTTTTTTTTTTAAATATTATTAGTCTTTTAAATTTATGTGTATGTGCCTTTGTATGTGAGTGCCACCATTATGCAGGTGACTTTCAAAGCCAGGAAGGATGTCAGATTCCTTGGAGGTAGAGTTACAGGGCCACCTACTATGGGTGCTGGGAATCAAACTGTGGTCTTCTGGATGAATAGCAGGTACCCATTAACATTGAGCCATGTCTCCAACATCAGAGGTCATTTCTAAAATAAGGAATCGGTAGGTAAATTTTTGTTGTTGTTTGTTTGGTTTTGGTTTTGTCTGTTTTTTTCTTAATACTCTCAGCTTCTGAAGGACTTACTTTTCTTGTTTATAATTCTACAAACCCTGGGAGAAAATAAAATGAGGATAATTGGGAAGGGGAAACATATACATAAACATAAGTCAGATGTCAAATGTGTTTTTCTTAGTGGTCAATTTTTTTTCTACTTAATTCTTTCAGTTAACATTCAAGGCATTAGATGTATTTATGGCATTTTAATAATATGAACTCTGTGATTCACCTTCCCCCCACATTTGTTCCTGCCCACAATGTCCTGATCACTTCTTTTCTCCAATGTTTATCTCTTTCATGTCATATGTGGGCCTTTGTCCATCACTCTACAGTTTGTCACCACCTATTTTTACTCTTTTGGTCTCTTTTCAATAATTTAGACCTTATATACATGTACACACATATATGAACACCTACAGTACATGTGTATATACATATATGTATAAATATTTTGTATATATGCATATATATTGTATACATATACATATATACATTTTATGTGTGTGTGTGTGTGTGTGTGTGCGTGTGTGTTACACATGTTACTTTACAAGCTAGGATTCATGCATGAGAACATTCTGGTTTTGTCTTCCTTACTTAATGGTCTCTTTTATAAGAATGGATATTAATATGGTCATGCTACCTTTCTTGTCAGGATCATATATTTTTCTTGTATTTTGAGATAGTGTTTTTCTTAAAGAAAGTGTTGCTTTTGGTTTTATGTGGGTTTTATGATCAGTGCTAGACATTATAATATTAAAAACTTCCATTCAGATGCCTGTGAGTTTGGTCAGAGTGTAAGGGCTCTTTCAGCCAAGGATGACTACCGGAGTTGTATCCGTGGTGCCCAGAAGGTGACAGGAGAGAACCAAATCTCAAATGTTGTCCACTGAGTTCCTCTCATATGCTATAATTCACACATATGCATAGGCATAAAAAAGTAATATAATAAAATTATGCAAATCAATTAGAAATTCCTGGGCCTAATACCACATTAGATAGAGTCACTAGCTGGCCTGCAAGTGTGCCATCTGATCTGAGATGCTACCCGAATGGTGTGTACACAGTAGGTCTACCTGGGGCTTGGCAGTAGAAGCCTATGTCTCTTACTGCTTCTGAAGGAGAGCCGATTGAATTGATACACAAAGTCATTTGTTTCCCTTTCTAAACAAAGGAGCTTTTGACTTCTCCTTTCTACTTTCCCAGGGTGATAAGCAAATTTGCCTTTGTCTTCTGCAATATAATTATCTGATTCTTTAATTTAGAGCAAAGTTAAAAAACTAATTGGGCTCTATGCCTCATTATGGTATGCCACACAGCATCTCCTCAGACCAAGCGACTCACTTTCCAGACAAGGAGGTGCTGCCAGGAGCTCATGTTGATGTTTGGACCATGTACTCACCCATCCTAGTCCTGAAACTGCTGGCTTATTAGAGGGGTGGGATGGGTAAAGTCACAGCCAGAGCTCTAATTGGCTGGCAGTAGCCTGGAGGCAGCTGTGCTCACAGGCTGTATGGATATGTGGAATCACCTTGCAGGTCCAGTTAGGTATGTTTTCACATAGTTTTTAAAAGGCAAAGTTTGAGTGCATATTTAACTAGTCTGTGGGTAAATGCGTGGTTATCAGATAACACAATCTTGAAACAAAGGCTTCGTTTGTTTGAAATTTTTCAGCATGTTTTAAACATTAATGGCAAGTGCCTTCAAATGAGAGCCTTAGCTTAGTATTAACTTATTAAATATATATCAAAGCTAGGTGAAAGTTAGCAAATTATCTGCATTATTGATATAAAATATCCCTTCAAGTTGAGACTCTTAACTAGGGAAACTGAAATCTTCCTTTTTTTTTTTTTTTGTCTTCTTTTTCAAAACAGTTTGTGACCAGGCAGCTTATTTTATTATTGTAGACATAACCTAATCTATAGATTTCTTTTTTTTCCCTTTCTTACTGTGGCCTGTTCTGCTATTCACACATTAAACTGGTCTAACCAGTTTATGCATGTATGTGTGTAGATTTGCAGCATAGACCCTTTAACTATATTAGTTTTAACAATGTGTAGGAAAGACAAAAGTGGGGTACGAAATGGGAAAAAGGTGTAGGTAGGTCCTTGGGCACACAGCTATCTTCTTACATTTCAAGTGAGTTAATTTTAATAATTTTTTTCATGAGCACTGACCATGGTATGCACCCATCAGTTAGAAAGGATACATTAAAGAATAAAACTATGAAATATTAGCTATGAAGTGCTTTCCAATCACAAGTTGTTAATGGAACATGTGGGAGAGGCAGTCTTTCGGCATCTCTGCTTCGAGGCCTTGCATTAGATGGCTGAAACCACCGTGGTAGCACACACTCTATCTCCAAGTCTTGGAGGCTTGCAGACAGGAGTGTAGCAGCCTAACTGTCATCTGAGAGCTTCACCTAGCAACTGATGGAAACAGATGCTGAGAAGCACAGCCAATCACAGCTCAGGGAATCCTGTGGAAGAGGGAGAAGGAGGATTGAAGGAACCAGAGAGATCAAGGACACCACAGGGAAACCTACAGATACAATTAATCTGGGTCCATAGGGGCTCACAAAGACTGAACCACTAACCAGAGAGTGTGTATGGGATGGACCTATGCCCCATACACATATGTAACAGATGTGCAGCTGAGTCTTCATGTGGGACTCCTAAACTAAGAGCATGGGCTGTTTCTGGCTCTGTTGCCTGCCTTTGGATCCCACTCCCCTATCTCGTCTGCCTTGTCTAGCCTTATTAGGAGAAGATGCACTAAGTCCCACTGAACCTGATATGCCAAAGGTAGGCTGATATCCCTGGGAGGTCTTCCCTTTTTTAAGGAGAAATGGAGAGGAGGGTATTCCAGCAGGAGAGGTGAGAAGGAGGGACTAGGAGGAGAGGAGAGAGGGGAAGCTGCAATGGGGGTGCAAAGTAAATAATTAATTAGTGAAAAATAGTTTGTAGAACTAATAAAAAATGTACGTTTTCTGGATTTTATATTTGCAAATAATATGTGACTGTATGTTGCTTTCTGACTCCCTCGTCAGAGACTCATGGCATAGGCTTCCTCAGGAATCAAGCACTATTTGGTGATAGCTTTCCTGAACCTTTTTCATTGAAGGCTCTCAAGGAATTCTAGAAAGCCCAAGTTGTCTTTATAATATTATCTTAGTAAGTTCCAAGATAATGTCAATAAGTCTTTGAATAAGATAACATTATGCAAATATCAGAAGTAATGTTGGAAAAAATACATTGTAGGTTAAGAGGTTGTGTGTCAAAATAATGTGTATTGATTAGCCTCTAATATGCTATTATTCCTTTCTATTCTGTGGAGCAGTATTAACCATTTTCAGATAATAGCTGATATTTCAGGTTTTATTTTAAACTGTGAAGCAGCCTGATAGTAACTGACTAGGTAACCATTTTTATACATGAAAAAATTTGTAACACAAATACATACATACACACACACACACACACACACACACACACACACACACACACACACACACAAGCATATATTTACAAAGCCAAGTAAGATTTGTTAGCATCAGGATCTCCAAAGCCTGTGGTGTCGCATGGGCGGGTCTCACAGACCTGTTGCCAGGGCAATAGCCACCATATTCCCAGAATCCACTGGGCTCACCTCCCACCTTTACCTGCGGCCACTATGTCAGAACCCATCTATCTATCTGTCTGTCTATCTATCTATCTATCTATCTATCTATCTATCTATCTATCTAATCTATCTAATCTATCGATCTATCTATCTATCTGGGGAACATCCCTCCATCTCTCTTTCTCCCCCTCCTCTCTTTCCAAGCTACTGCCCCTCTCTCCCTCTCAATTAAACCTCTTACACATGGAACTCTTTGGGCCTAGTGTGTGGTATGTTCTGATGCAACCCGCTGTTCTAACACATCAATATTTAAAGGTCAATTCATTCCCAGTGATCCACATGACCTTACTTTTAAGGCACAGATTTATAACATGTAAGAGATGTGAGACTCATTTAAATAAAACTTAAAATTCTTTGAATAGTCCTTGGTGCAATTCAGCCATCTAGTGAAGGAAGGACTCCAAACTGGATTTTCTCTTCTCTTTCCCCAAAATACCCATTAAATGTTAATTGTTGCAAAACATTTGTGTTTGCCTGCCTCTCCTCTCCTCCTCAAAATTAATCAGTTATTATTTTTTTAAGAAGAAAATTAGGGCTGGGGAATTGGATCAGTGTACGCAGATGCTATCTCCATAAGTATGGTAAGCACAATGACTTAAGTCTGATGTTAACAGCCCACATAAAAAACTGGATATGGTGATACACGGTTTTATTCCCAGCATTCCTATGGCAAGGGAGAGGTAGAGACAGATTACCTAGAAGCCAGCAGGCTGATAGCTTGGGGTGGGTATACAGCACAACAGCAAGGACAAGAGAAACCTTGACAAAATGATGGTCAACTTTTGTGTTCTGTCTTAACACATCCAATAGGAAGAACTGACATCATGAAAGGGGATCAAGTATGACTGATGAACTCATGGTGGTAGCACCATCCAGTCCTTAATAGTCTATAACCAGTAGGTAATTGTTTTCTGCAGAGGCCTTAACAAGTGTGTACAGTATTCGTAGTTACTTTTGATATATGCTTAGTTAACAATTGTCATTTGATTTCTGCAGTGTCAAGAAGAGTTAAAATAAAGAGAAATTCTTGATAAGATGTCCATAGAGGACTGCATGGAATGTTGTTCTTTCAGACTGAATTGGCTATATTGTCTCTCAACATATATTCTCCAGGTTTTCCTTTTTCTGAGCTGGTCACATAGCTCCTCATTTGAAAGCAGAGTGTGGCCCAGCGTACTTTGTAGCTATCCATAGGAGACAGACTAGATTTCAGTCAAGGAAATTTGAGCAAAAGTGGGGTATGTTACTTTGAGATCATACATCTAAGACCAATTAAAAGGTTTTTTTCCATATTACTTTCCCAGTCTTGTCAACATACTTAGACTGGCAGGTGCTAAAGATGTCACTCTAGCCGTGAGTCAGATGTCATATGTCACACAGACCAAGACATAAGACATAGATGATCCCAGAGGCTCAGCTGAGCCACATCACCTAAGTTACTGTTCATTGAAAATAAATGATCACTTTTTTCACATATTTAAGCTCAGTTACACCTGTGTCCTCACTGTAAATTTCAGAGCCTGTATTCTAACTGAAATATAAATCCATTGATATCTCCCCTTCAAACTGTCATATTCCTACCCAACTATAGCTTCATTACGTTACTGCTGTAAACCGTACTGGTATCCAGAGGGAAAAATACTGTATTGTCAATTTAATGAACAAAGATTATGCTAGGAAATATCCACCTTCCTGGTAGCTATCTCCACTCTGCATGCCCTGACCTTTGGTATGAATTCTGTATATTATCAAGAGCAGGCTTAAGGCTTATGTCCTGAGAGACTTACTTTCTGCAACTCTCCCATAGTGAAGTCTTGTTCTTCCTAAGTTCCTATAGTGTTTTTCTGTGTTCGATCACATTATTTAATAGTTATGTTGGCCGGAAGTTCCTGAGGAAAATCACTGTGGCTAAAACTCGACAAAGACTATCTTCTCCACTATCCCCATGGCTGCATCTGTGAAACACTTCATGATATTAACACTTTATGATTTTTTGATTTCATGTCTATGTCAAGAAAGTGTAATCTACAGGTTTGAAAACTTGGAGGTCTTGGGCGTACTCTCTTATTATTTTTGTGTAAGGGAGGGTGGAGGCTGCTTTCTCTCATCTTCCACTTTCATTGTCTCAGAGGTGCTGAAAAGCCCAGTTGTATCTCTCTGTGACAACTTGTGATAAGTAAATAATCTCATCATATGTGACACTTTAATATACATCCAACTTTTTTTTCCCACATGAGACACTTACTTCCCGTTATTATTCATTTTTATTTTGACAGCCTAATGATTGTAATTCTTAGCATCATTATTGTGTTCTTCATATTATCATCTTATCTTATATAGGTCTTCTCATGTTTCTTATGTAAAGATTTGACATCTTCCTATGTGTCTATCTTGGGCCCATTCATAACTAACAAATGTTCATAAAATTGTAAGATAGTTTTTTTTTCTTCAAGCTTTTCATCATGTTTTTTCTATCAAGAAACAATTGTAAATGTGTTTCCATTTTATATGTCTAATGCTGTTTTATTTTTTTTTAAGTAGTCTGGCTAAAAAGAATGGTGAGTTATGTTTTGTGTATTTTTCAGAGAGCCTCTGAGATCACAGGTTGTGGATATTCAAGAAGAACTGAAAACTGGAAAGATTATTTGCAAAATGCAGGATCCTTCACTTTAGTCTCTTTAAAGTAATTTTTAAGATTTTCTTTTGTCTCCTTGTGGTCAGAGAGATGGCTCAGCAGTTAAGAGGGTCTGTGTTTGTCCAGACGACCAGAGTTGGGTTCGCAGCAACCACATTGAATGGCTTCCTGCTGCTGCCTCGAGTTCCTGCTTCGAGAGAACTGATACCCTCTTCTGGCCTTTCGTAGAGACTTGTGTGCATGTGCCCAAACATAAGGACACACAGAAACCCATACAAAGAAAATAAGATTTTTTTTTCTTGATTCAACATTAATTATGAAACTTTTATGTATTTGGAGTATATTATTTTCTTTTAACTTTATATATTACTTTTTGGGTATTAAAAAAAAAAAACTATCCTGAGAATTTTTTGACAGATGATTTGGTATTTCCTCTGATACTTAGTTTTATTTTTTCCATTCAACTATTGACCCAAATATCAACCCAAAATATAACAGGGTCAAATTTAGAAAATGTAGATATATTTTTTCATGTTATTTTAACACGTGTTCTCACTGTGACGAATAACAACACATAAATCGGGATTTTTTTTCTAGTCATCATTTCCAGATAAATACATATTTATCTGGTGAGACCCTGTGTGAGTTATGATTATCTGCACTGTTTCTTCGTATAAGTGTTTTATACATGTACATTTTCTGTAATTTTGCATTAGAGAAAGACATCACTGATTTTTCCATAAGTGGATACAGGGAGACATCTACAGTTCAGTATAGGGCCAGACAGATGTCAAGAATGTTCATAAAGCAAAAATGCTAGCTATGCATATTTTTGTACATCTGCAGGAGCTCGGGGACCATGTAAACACTATGGATGACAGATAAAAATGGTCAAAACTATTCTTAATTTTCAGCTTTTAATCATTACCTTGAAACAGGCACAATGCTGAGCACACACATTCAGTGTTGTTCAGCAGATCTTAGTCACCCATCACGGGTAACAAGATGCCAGGGCTGCGGCTTTCTCACTGGTCTTGTACGATACAGCAGCCACTTGAGGTAGAGCACTGGGGGCAGAGGCAGCAGCCATTCTACCTTCTGCGCACTTGCTTCATTGACAGAATTTAAGTTTGTTCTGAATCTTGATTTTGTTTGGTTTTCTTTTTCCTAAAGACCCTCACTGGGAAGTCATTTCCCCTACAGGGGAACGTGTGATATCCTACACAGGAGGCTAACAGTTCTATTTCAGAGATAGTTGAGGAGAGCCAAGATATTTAAAGGTCAGGAAGTATAGGAGTCTGATACAATGAAGTCATTTATAAGTTTATAGGTGACCAAATCTCTCAGGTTTCTCAAAATAACAACCCTCAGGAACTAATCAGGGGTCAAAAAGAAATGACCCAGTGGCTAAGGGGGACCAGAGAGTGCCAGTTCAGAGATTGAGAGAGTTTCCCATGTGTGGTCATGTTTGAGGAATTGGGCTATTAAAGACAATGGGGATATGTTAGATCATATAAGGGAGAACCATGGGGCCTGACTAGAAGGGTTTCTGTTGGATTTATTGATGACTAGATCAATACTTTGGCAAATACTCATTCTTCGAAAGTACCAATGATAAAATTACAGTGGGAGGGCTGGCCTTTGTTTGAGTTGACTAGCGTAGATCTGGAGGCTGACTCATAGGTAAAGGTCTAGTTTGGAATGATGGAGAGAAAGACAGGAAGGGTTGGAGCAAAGTAAACATTTCAGTTGATCAAAGGACCGGCAAAGCCAGATATGTCCACGGGAAATTAAACAGCCTGACTTGCAAAAGTCACTGGGTGATAATCTTTTATGGAAAAAAAATAAGTTAAGAATTGGTAATCTCCATCATTTTTAATAGTGGTTTTAAATACAAAAAGTGGTTTTTTTGGAGCCAGTTTTGATTTTGTGTTGAATTCCTCAGTCGGCTAATGCCGGTGAGTCCACACCATATAAACCGTGCACATCTGTACAGAAAGTTACTCTGAACCAAGGGAGTACTTACTCCGATGTTTTAGTTTCTTTTTATTATTAATGTTAAATTTTGTGTTATAAGGGGGAGGAGACTAGTGGCTTTGAACTTAAACAGAGTCTTGATCTTAGCTACCAAGTCACTGAGCTCCTCCAACTGCCCGTTGGTCCAGAACTCACTATGTACCCCAGTCTGACCTCAAACTCAAAATCCACCTACCCCAGTCTCTAGAAGGCTGTAAGTTTGAGTGTGAGGCACCATACCTATTAAAATAATGTGTGCTAGAAAACATAGTTCTTATTTATTGGGTTTGTTCGGTGTGTATCTGAATTTTACCTATCTGATCTATGTATGAGTTTCTTAGCATTTATTTTGGTTATAAGCTAAAGTCTAGTTGTTACCTTTAGGATTGTCTTGTCATTGTCTAAGAAAGAAAAGCATTCTCCCCGCTCTGCCTCCAAGCTTTACGGAGAAGGAAACTGTAAATACGACTGTCTGAGCAAACCATCCTTTAAGAGGCTCACATACACAGAGGCCAGGTCTGTGAATCTGGAATCCTGAGAGATGTTCCCCTCTGTCATTTCCTGTCTGCAGTTCCCAGGAGATTAGTGTTGTGCTGGCAAATCCTGGTTCAGCTTTGAGAGCTGAGTGTGTTTTTAAGTCTATAGCACATGACTTTGAAGTGGTAAATTTCATCTTGATGAGAAGCTCCTTCAGGCTGGCTTGGGCTTCCTCCTGCTACCATTTAAGCCTCCTGCTACCAACGTAAGAGAGAGCCTCAGCTTCCCATACTGGGTGACTCAAGTCCTTCTCATGTCAGGGTTTCCACTGCATCCAGACTCTAGAAACTCTCAGATATCCTGTGTGTCTTTTAAGAGGTTTTTTTTTTTTTTTTTTTTTTTTGATATACAGAATCTCACATCATCAGCATAATTTGCATTATTTCATATTTTCTCTATAAAAGTATAAGTGTTTCACTAGAATGGTCTTCTTTTAGAAATAAGTACTGCTTCACATTCTTCACACATCTATCTATAAGTGACTCAAAAATGCTTTTTAATTGGAATTATTATAACTTTAGAAAAACACACAGGTACAAGAAAACATAATTCTTAGTTTTTGGTATAATAGACTAACAGATCCCATTGCTACATATGTTGTATCAGATGTCACCCATACTGCACCGTGGATGGGAGCAGGGGTATAGTAGGCATATTAGTAACAGAAAGTTGCTCAGAGGGTGCTTCCATCACCACCGCTCTGTCTATCAGACGGATGGTCCCACGGGCTTTGCCTCTCAGCATTGGATTTTCACTCTGGTTCTTTACCTGCTGTGCAGTCAGTTCACTGTCCTCTTGTAAGCGACTTGGTACCTTCCTGCTTACCCAGGTCAGGAAGCTTGGCAGAGTGGGATAAGGGTGGCCTAGCAGTGTTAGGCACAGCTAGGTGAGCTGCGCCGGTTCCAGAGCCTGCTGTTCTCCTTGCTTTGTGTCTGGCCCCAGCACCCTTTTCTCATCCATTTCCTTCTAAATGACATTGATGGCTTACTTGTACAGCACTGATGATGGCTTAGCTACTTTTGCCATTTTGTTTTCATTGGCTAGACAACCCAATACGTGTGTGCACACTTAATAAGCCTGGACAGGTAGCCTTCAGCTAGGCTTCATTGCTAACTCTCTCCACACCAGTGTTCTTAAAGTAAAGTAATCCCTTAAGGGTCTTCCCATTTTGCATTTGACCTGGAAGCTTCCTCTGCTTCTTACGTCACACTTGGCATCAGGACAGGGCTCATGACCTATGAGGCGTGATGTTTGTCCAGGCTGTGGTATCCCCATCTCACCTTCCCCTGTAATTACCTTGAAATGGCTTCAGCCCTGAGAACGTAAGGTTATCTGCCAGACCACATAATGCTCATGGGAGTCCACCACAAATAACCATTCCCCTTTTCCAGTGGAAAATGGAACAAAATAGAGTGTTTTAGCTTCCCAAGTTTATACTTCCTTCTGTGTGGGAGATTTGACCACACTCAATACGTTTGTGTCGGAAGAGCAAACTCCATTTGGCACTGCTCCTTGTTAAGTTTCTTCCTGGTCTTCCCTTTCACCTTAAAAATAGGTGTGCCAAAGAGTATTGTGTGCTGTCTAGCTGTTGCTCCATCACTGGGCATCTAGAACGCTCAAATAACATTTTAAACTGTTGTGTACAGTTGCTGCCAACCACACGAAGCTCTCTCTCTCTCTCACTCTCTCTCTGTCTCTCTTTCTGTCTCTCTGTATCTGTCTCTGTCTCTCTTTTTGTCTCTGTCTGTCTGTCTCTCTTTCTGTCTCTCTTTCTGTCTTTCTGTCTCTCTTTCTGTCTCTCTGTCTCTGTCTCTCTCTCTCTCTGTGTGTGTGTGCGTGCATGTGTGCGTGTGCATATGTGTGTGTGTGTGTGTGTGTGTGTGTGTGACAGGCCTTCGTCCTCTTTATCTCTTCTTCCTGAGGCTGCGTTAGGAAATGATAAGCTGCAATTATTATTTTATATATAAAAGAAGCCCTAAGGGCTTCCAAAACCCAACTGATATAGTGAAAAGAACTAAGAGGGTGGACTAGCCTAGGTGCAGCTAACTTTGTCTGTCCAAAGGAGGACAGAGTTACAGGGTACAGGGATTCATTTCTTGCCAGACCTTGTTTTATTTAGTTTTATATATCTAAAACTAGCCATGAGTCCCAAGATGGCTCCGCAGGAAGGTGCTTGATAAGTGACTGCCACCAAGCCTAAGGACAGTTCAATTCCTAGGCCTCACATGGTGGCAAGGGAGAACTGATTCATACAAATTGCCTGCTGTCCGCATGCCTGTCATGACATACCTTCCCACTGCATGCAAAATAAATAAATAAAACTAGCTATAAATGTTTCCTGACACTTAGCACAAGTTGGGTCCTTGGTCAAATTCATGCTCTCTCTGTTCATGGTCTGTCATTTCTCAGAAGTCAGGGTCCCATCAGAATCAGATCTCTGCACCTTTAAAAACACAGATGATGTCATCGTGGCATCCTGAAGTTCTTTTTTCTTTTTTTCTTTTTTTTTTTTCTTTCAGGCACCCGCATCTCCTGTTCTCCTGGCACTATAGATCTCCACAGATCTTTGCATACTTTTCAAGGCTTGACCTGCCCTTGACCCTCTCCTACACCATTTCACAAAGCACAGCTTATCCTGGCTATATGGCCCAGAGCCCCAGAGCCTTAATCAAATCTCAGTGTTAGAACCTCCCAGTTGGGACTGTTTCCAGTCCACTCTGTGGCTCTCAGTGTCCATCTCAGAGCATGTGGTCAAGGTTCAGTGGCTCACAATGGAGGAAGCCTTAAAGCACAGCATGTGCTCTGTGCAGGTGCAGGCTTCGGCACCATTATTCTAAGCTTTGCTCCTTTCCCCTTCGCGCTGCTCTCTTTGAACTGCTGTCTCCTCTCATGCATACTTGGAATTCATATCCATTTGCATTCTTTTACATCAAGAACTACACACGTAGACTAGTACCTGTATACATACACAAACATACACATGCACACACATCTGCAAATACATATATACACTCATGTACATGATGTTAAAGTTTACATGCGTATAACTTATGTTCTCCTAGAGCTCATGCTCATAATACTGAAAAAGCTTTATCATATTGTTGGGAAGAAATGTGCCCAGACTAAGTATGATTTAGGAAAGATTTGTCAGATTAAGTAAACACATAAGTACGTAATGGCTTAAATTGCCCTTTAGAACCTAAAGCATTGACCAGACTTCCAGTGTTTCCTCTTTGGTACAATACTCCCCAGTGACAATTAGTTCTGTGAAATATTAGTTGAGAAGTTTATTCCACTGGGTGGATTGATTGCTTCATTCCCTCAAAAATTCACCTTTTAGGTCCATGTTTTAAAAGAGCTGGTATTAAGCAAGCAATATTGAAGAAGCCACCCTTATTGATAAAATCATATGTTGATAGAACCCATTGACCAGCAGACTTGAACGTAAAGGTCATTGAATTAACTCATTGGTAAGCTAGTTAATAAAAGACAAAGTGCCTCGTATAAAATCAAAATCGTATACAAAGCTCCACCTATAAAGTAGAGGAGCCATGGGTAAAATAGTAAGACCCACCCCCTGACCCCCATACCTATAAGCAAACACTACTGAGAGACAGGCTTGGGATATAGGCACCCCTAAGAGAAGCTGAGTGGCACTGCAAGGCCACTGTGCTTGTTAGCACCTGGCCTGTGATGGA
This sequence comes from Mastomys coucha, assembly GCF_008632895.1. Classification (NCBI taxonomy): domain Eukaryota; kingdom Metazoa; phylum Chordata; class Mammalia; order Rodentia; family Muridae; genus Mastomys; species Mastomys coucha. The sequence continues at coordinate 84,097,602 of NW_022196898.1, forward strand.
AGTCAGTTGCCTTTAACTCTTCCTAAGCAGGACACAGTTCACACCACTGTTGGCTTTTAACAGTATGCTTCTAATTCCCTCTCGTTTACAAGGGAGGTGAAGGACAACAGAAAAGGATCTGCTTCAAATTCTGCACCTGCTGCGTTGTCACTTAAGCAGCTTACCATGTCCACACTCTACTTACCTGATAATGTTTTCCTCTGCAGCAAGAATGACACTAGATATTCTCAATAGGTTTTTGTTCCATAATCTTGTCGGTAAATGCTATGCTATTTGCATCAGTGTTCTCATGGTTCATAGAAATACATTAAAGTACTTAATAAGACAGAAATTTTGATTGGGAAATCTTAAATTGCTTATATAGAAATCCACCTATTGTTTATAGTTTATTATATAATTTATGTATTATTTATATTAATATATATTACACATGTAACTATATACTTTATATATAATATATTACTTGTGTAAATATAATTTATATATGGTATACTACATTTATAAATATATAATTTATATTTAAAATAGATTACATTTATAAGTATATAATTTATATATTATTGTACTCATAGAAGTACAGCATCTGAGCATGTGCTGGCATCAGTGTGGCCATCATTGTCTAAGCATCTTCTGACCCCTCTATCTCATCTGAGCAGTAGATGGGTATAAAAGAATTATAATACTGGGGCCAGGAAGATGTGTCCACCAGTTGGCAAACTACTTCCTTTGTGTGCATGAGGACCTGAGTTGACAGCCCTAAACCTGTGTAAAGGAGGCTGGGGTAGTGCCGTGTGTTTGTAATTGCAGCCTAGAGGGACAGAGACAAGACAATCTGTGCACTTCCTTAGGTTCCTTAGCCTCCCAACTTAGTGTTGAAGGTGGACTCCAGGCCACAGAGAGACCCATTTCAACAGAGAGGTGGATGACACTCAAGGAATGACGCCCCAAATTATGGTCAGAGCTTTATATATACATACACACATGCCTGTGCATCTGCACACACATGAACATTTGTGAGTGGGCATGAAGATACACACGCACACACACACACACATACACACACACACAGAGTGCACTGGCTGAGTGACCACTCCTAAACTGAGAAGCAAAGGAAAGAGGGAGGTTTGTAGAGCTTGATGTGTGTTCAGATTATCATAAATCTACAAATTCTGCATTTAAAGAACCCAGCCAGCTATACTTGGGAGTAAAGAAATCTATGAGTGTTGTGACTTGATCTCACTGGTCTGAACTATAGAAATGAAGCAGCATTGAAAATGGATAAGCTTTGTTTTCCAGTGTCACTATTATAAAATATATTAAATTGTGACCGTGGTTGTTAGAAAGGAGGACTTAAAGAATTCTCTTGAATGCATCCCTGGGGAATGTGAAGGCAAACGAACTTCGAGCGTGATTGACTGTCCTGATTTAAAGATTAAATTTGCACATGGGTACCATTCTCTTCCATGACTGAACTAGGTGATTTCACAGAAGTAGGTCTGAACTCCTTCAGAGTCACAGAAAGGCCGTGTGCTCAGAAAGCACCTGAAATAGGGAAGGGTGATGCAGAGTCCCTTTCAGGACTTTGAAGGCAACAGGATTTGACAGCCACATTTTGGGGACATTTAATCACAGAGAATTCTGACTAACACCATGTGCTGGTCATTTTAAGGTCCTTGTGAACCCTACAGTTTGGTAATGAATTTCTGTCACCTGTATACCAGACACTCATCGGTACTTTGGAAAAATCAGGGAAGAAGAAACAAGATAAAGGCATACCTCTCGCTATGGCTGAAATGGCTGAGACTCAGTGAGGGTCAGAGCTTGCTGCAGGATAGGACTGCAAGAAAGGTGGGATTTGAACCCAGATACTTTCAGCCAGGATTGGTGACAGAGTTTCTTCCCTTAGATACATTGAAATTGAATAATTTTGTCCAAAAAAAAAAAAAAAA
>NW_022196898.1:84100579-84113061 GCF_008632895.1 Mastomys coucha
TTTGCTTCTTAGGGTTTACTTTTTAATTTTCAGAATCCTGAAATGATTATTTCTCTAAGTGGGTCTCTAGCCTGGAGCTCCGAGAGGATAGGGTGTTTTGCCTGAGCAGGAACATCAGCAGAGCATATGTCCTTCCAAATAAGAGTTTAACCGGAGCAAGTTCTGAGAGTCTTTGTTCACTCTGGAAGGGGTAGCAAGCACGAGTGGAAATTTCTAGCATATATAGGTGAAACATAGAGGAATCATTCTATATTTTGAGAAAACCCCTGATACAGATATACCTAAGGAAGGTGTAAAGTCAGATTAGGCCCTTTTTTGCCAAACTCCAAAGGCATTTTTTATTTTAAACTACTTTTCACTCTACCCAGTCTTCCTAGATCCTCAGCTCCTTTTCCTTGACTTAAACTGTGTGTGACTACTTAAGTCACTTAAGAATGCTTAGCACTTGTGGCCAGCACTTTGCTCCCTGCTGGAGCTGTAGCATATGGTATATGGAGGTTAAGATCAAGCATCTCAGGGACTTACCAGCTCTTGCTCTCTGTTGGCTTCGCACAGAGGGAAACAGGAGGCGATTCCTTCCACTGTTCGTACTTTATGAAATCATAGAGAAAATAACGTCCTGATCTTTCGATGAGATGTTCAGCATGATTTATTTGGTTGTCCATATTCAAAATGTGAATTCAGCTGGCAATCCAGAATTGCTGTCTGTGGATTATATGAAATCCTTTCTGTGGTCTTTATTGTGATTCTTCAGGCAACAAGGTTGACGGCGGTGCTGATCAGTAAAGGTTAGCAAATTTAGCAAATCTGAACTTCACATAAAGAACCATAGAAATGGGGAGATTTCTGTACTTGTTGGCAGATCCAAACAACAGGCTCTTTGTCACTTCCCCAATTCAAATTACATTGCATGGGGTTGAGCAGGATGGCAGGGAGAGATCTGTAATCCCATAATCCCAGCTCTCAGTGGGAAGAGGCAGAAGGCATCTGAGTCCCAGATCAGCTTAGAGTACATATCAAGACTGCCTCAAAATTCACAGACTCAAAGCACATTCTTGCGCGCACACACACACACACACACACACACACACACACACACACACACGGTGTTATCTCTACCACCTTTCTGCCTATGGTCTATCTGCTGTCTATCACTTGTTTTTTTATGTCATCTCTTATCTACCTACTATCTACCTAGCTATCACAAAGCACAGACTATAAGATGGGGTACTTTTTAAAAAAATCTTCAGCGCTCACTCACTAACAAGCCTTTAGTCATGGCTTGAAGATGATTTTCTGGAGCTGTCTTTGTGTCTTGTCATGGATGGCCCTAAGGTGGCAAGGCTCATCACACAGGACAAGCAGCATTGCAGAAGGTGCTAACTGCTTGAGGCAAAGCATCTGTGTGCCGAATCCTTAGCATGTTAGCAGTGAATAATCAAACGCTAAAAATATATTCACGTAGCAAAATAAATATGCAGGCACTTAGTAACCTCTTTAGTCTCATATTTGTTTAAGATATGGAGCATATAATGGTCATTACTGTGATTGGCTTCCAGTGTTAGGAGCAAAGTCGGTGGATGACTAAGGTTCACTGGCCGAGTGTTTCGGCAGGTCTGTATAATAGGTTTCATGAGCTGGTGATGCTGTAGATGGTGCTCTCTGTAGTGGTGAAGGGCACTGATTCCAGGCCCTTTGAAATAGTTCTAGGCATACTCATCCTTCATTCCCCAAGTCTACTTAGAACTAAGTACTTTGTCTTAGTACTTTGTTAAGTATGAGACATAGGGATAGGAGGGCTTCTACGACCACCATAGCCAGCAGAGTAACAGTATATAGGAGGCAAGAAGGCAATTCAGTTAAACTCAACCCTAGTAGCTGGTATTGGATAAAACTTGCAGAATTTGACCCTAGGCAGTTTATTAAATCATATTTAAGTACAGCACAATTTGGCAAAAACTTAGTGACAATTAACTCAATCTTGTGTGCACAATAAAGCTTAAAACATAACTCCATCTAAACTGTGTGTAATGTATATGTAATCCCCTCTTTAAAGGTGGCTTCTGTATATTGACAAGTTCAAGATGAAGGGCTAGAGGAGCATTCTGTGTAGTCATGGCCATAGAGAAAATGGAAAATGTCACCAGGTTACTAACATTACCCACAATAGACTTCTGGAAAGATAAAAAGGTTATGTATCCCTTTCTTTGAAGGAACATTCCTATGTGTTTAGCATTCCTGGTTCCTCTAGTGTTTATCTGTGAGCAGAAGGACAGCTCTGCCTGCTATACAGATGCAACTGATAAGTTCACCTACCTGCTAGATTAAGATTTAAGTAAGGTATTCAGTTTACATGATTAATATATAAATGATGGGTAGATGGTTAACAGACTAGGCACTGGTTGAATCCTCTGTGAACAGGCAGAGTTGCTTGTTGACCCTCATTCCTGACATAAGTGCTTAATTGGAATTCTTGTCTCTAATTAGCCACCCTTGTAGAAGCAGGATTGTCTCAATTTCCTGTTTGCATTTGTTATTGGCATCCATGAGGTAGCCTTATCACTGTTTAATTTGGTGCGTATTGATCATTCAGTAGTGAACACAAATAAAGGGAAGGATCATCATCAAGACTTGGTTCCTGAAGCTTGCCCTTGCTTTACCAGAGTTGCAAAGTCTTCGTGGAGGGGTAAGCAGATGTAGCTGACACACAAAACCTCTAACGGCACGGTGGGGTTGGTGCTGAATCTTGCTAAATTGTTGATAAGACAGCGCTCACAGATTACCTTTCCAGAAATGGTATTTTATGGTTTTATAGCTAATGCAGGCTTTCCAGTATCTACACGTTTTTCTCCATTAGCATTCAGGCCCTCTCGAAGCCAGCGTTTCTTCCCTGTAGTTCTTGCTCCACTTGGTTTTCCTGTACAACTCTTATACGCTCCTTAGCTCAGGTCCATTTCTTCATTAGTTTCTTGATAGTTCTTCCTTCTCTAGAGAGTACTGAGTGGTAGGCGCTGGCCTTCCTTAGACCTGTCTACCTGAGCATGCGGCTGCTTCCTCCAGTCACCATGCTGACTAGTTCTCTTCCACTTGCTTTCTGAACACGTTCATCTCCACCCTGGTCCCTCCATTTAACTCTCGTCTTATCTTTGTATCCTTGTACTCTTGATCATTTGTTTGTTTAAGAGACATCTCAGAGGGTACGAGTGTGTTCACAGACCCGTCTATTATTTAGTGTGATCGCTCTGTTGATTTTCATTCACAGACATGGCAGATGTATCTTGACATGCTTCAGTCTGTCTCTCAAAACGCTACAAACAATCTATGTTAAAATGTTGATGGGTACCCACTTAATGTGTGCCCAGATTTTAACATGACCCTGCTGTGCTGACCACCAGCCCCTCGCCTGCATGGCTGCAGTGGCCCACTGCTCTTGTGTGTGGTAGCTCCTCTCTAGCAGTCCCTCGCCTGCATGGCCGCAGTGGCCTATTCCTCTTGTGTGTGGTAACTCCTCTCTTGATGCCACTCCTCTTGTGTGTGGTAGCTCCTCTCTTGATGGCAGCTCTCTACTCATTTGTGTTGTTCTGTACAACTTTATCTCCTCTTCCCCAACCTCATGATTTCTCAGATGCTTGTGAATAGGAACCCAGTTTGTATTCTCCCATTTACCACCAAGGATGCCCGTTTTAGCCTACTCTGATTTATTTACTGCCCCTGTCTGCCTTCCTTATTAGATCAGAAGCTCCAGGATGGAAGAAAACTTACTTGGTTCTATTTTCCCTCTGTATTTCTCTACTTAAGTACTTAGAACATTAGCTAAAACTTGGTAAATATTTATTCTATTAATGATGATTTAAGTATTGACTATCTCCTAGCTATGTGCTAGAGCTTTGCAGCTGAAAATATTCCTGGCCAACCACAGTTATGTGACTTACACAGAACATGCTGTTCTGTCTGCCTCCAGAAACGATTTGTTCTTAAGGCACCTCAACCAAGAACCTCTGCAGAATATGCACATCATTATTTCTATGACTCTCAAGGGCTGTGGCTCCTCACTCTATCTCAGAAAGGGTCACTGCAAAGCCTGCCACAGAATGAGAGTGTGTGTGTTTGTGTGTGTGTGTGTGTGTGTGTGTGTGTGTGTGTGTTCGTGCGTGCGTGTGTTTGTGTGTGTGTGTGTGTGTGCGTGCGTGCGTGCGTGCGTGCGTGCGTGCGTGCGTGCGTGCGTGCGTGCGTGCGTGCGTGTGTGTGTGTGTGTGTGTGTGTGTGTGTGTGTGGTGTTCGTTAGGGTTTCCATGGCTATGAAGAGACACCATGACCAAGGCAACTCTTAGACTTGCTTACAGGTTCAGAGGTTCAGTCCATTAATATCAAGGTAGAAACATGACAGCTTCCAGATAGGCATGGCTCAAGAGGAGCTGAGAGTTCTGCATCTTGATCTGATCTGACTGCATTAAGAAGAAAACTGGCTATGTGGCTAGAAAACTCCTATGTGGCTAGAAGGATGGTCTCAAAGCCTACCCCACAGTGACACACTTCCTCACCTACTCCAACAAGGCCATTTCCTAATAGTGCCATTCTCTGTGACAAGTATATTCAAATCACTACAAATATATATTTGTGTGTGTGTATATATATGTATATGTGTGTAGATATATTATACATAATATCCATATGAATATATATTGTCCCATTTCCTTCGATTAATGACATAAATGTGTGTTTGACTTAAGATAAGACAGTGCTCACCTACTTTTCTCCTGAATTGAGGTCAGAATGTTCAGTTGCAAGTAGAATTTAAAAGAAAGGGCAAGAAAGGCTAAGAGACTGGCTGTGTGCTATTTATTTCTGTGTTTAAAATTGCAGTGTTTTCCAGTGTTTTAGCTCTTGTTAACATCACAGTGGAAAGTAAAGCTATCTATAATTTTTTTCTGGAGACAATATAGACAAATTTCAAATGTCTTAATGAACTCCGAGAAAATGTGCACCATGAAAAGCACCTAATAAATATGCTTACATTGTTGTTACTGAGTTCTAAGAGGTAAATTATTTTGTCCCTTCTTTTAAGTAATTATGTTCTGATAATAAGTTCCATAAATAGTAGTGATGCTTATGAAGTATAACCTAATATTGAAGGACATATTTCCAGAAATAATTGATAGAAGAGAAGAACTGCATGCCAGGGAAGTCTACTTGAATGTATGTCCTAGGCAATAAGACATAAAACAGTATATTGTTTTTCTTCCTACTCCTTGTGTTCTCCCTTCTTCAAAACTCATTTTGGGCAGGAGTGATTTCAGGGAAAATACACTCCATGGAATCAGAAGGAATCCTCCAAATGAATAAACATGGTATATCTGTGCTGAAACTGTCCTTTGCATGATAACAGTCCGCTGGGTTAGGTTGGGGAGCTTCCCTGCCCTAGCAGGGTGATCTTATGTAGATTCAGGAACAAAATGAGCCATAGGACAAGAAGCCACTGTACACTTAAGAAAGAAGGGAATATTTGGTCAAAGTACAAGGAAAAAAGTTGGCTGATTAGCCTCCCAGTCACAAAGGGGATATATTAGTTCAGTTTGCCATAGCAAGAATTTCTTCACCTAGGAGTATTTTGTTAAGGCATTTAAACATCTGTTGTATGTGATTAGCACTAAAATGCTTTCCAGTTGGATTAGAATGTGTATGCAAATTCAAGTTCAGGTTTTTAAACTTGCTGAGTGTATGTGTGCCAGCTTCTGTATGCTTGTCTTGTTCTTGTTCAGCTATGAATAGAGAGAATACTTCACAATTTTAGAAAGTTTGCTGTCTTTAACCTTTGTTCATTCAACACTAGTATCGTGCTTTTACCTTTTTTTTTTTTTAAATTAACCAAGTGAGATGTCTATTTAATTGATAATTTAAGGGGCTGGAGAGATGGCTCAGTGGTTAAGAGCACTAACTGCTCTTCCTGAGGTCCTGAGTTCAATTCCCAGCAACCATATGGTTGCTCACAACGATTGGTAGTGGGATCTGATGCCTTCTTCTGGTGTGTCTGAAGATAGCTACAGTGTACTCATATACGTAAGTAATAATTCTTTTTTTGTTTGTTTGCTTTGTTTTGTTTTTTTCAAGACAGGGTTTCTCTGTGTAGCCTTGGCTGTCCTGGAACTCACTCTGTAGACCAGGCTGGCCTCGAACTCAGAAATCTGCCTGCCTCTACCTCCCAAGTGCTGGGATTAAAGGCGTGTGCCACCACTGCCTGGCGTAATAATTCTATTAAAAAATAGATAATTGTCTTGTTCTTTTGCAGTTTTAAATATATAATATATATATATATTATATATTTATACCTGTCTCAAGTCTTATTCTTATCAAAGCTGATACAAATTTGAGTGTACTCCAGTAATGTTATTAGACACAATCGTTTTCTTTAGATCGTAATGTCTCTTAATTGATGGCCGAATTTGATTTGTTTGGTCATCATAGAGCAAAATGGTCAGTGTTTTGTTTGAATATACTTGAAAGTTCTGTAATGTTTGCACAATTTATATATTAGTAAAAGGAACAATTTTAGTTACTCAAATTCAAAAATGTTTTCATCGTATTTGGAACAATACAGAAAAATGGTTTACAACATGATACTTGATTCTTGAAAGAGATAAGAACCTACACTTACACCAAAAGACTATTAACTCTCAAGCCATGTTTCGTTGGCTGGAAGGCTATCAGGGAAGTAGATTGACAAAACAAATATTTCCTCATTTGTGTTGAGAATCATCTTACCTTTTAAAATGGCATTACTTATTTCACAATGTCTAGAAGAGTTTTAATGCAAAGGAAAGTGAGGGTTATCTATCTTCTCTCTATTATTCTTCTGTCCCAGTCATGGGCGTATGTTATTCGCTCACATGGAGATGAGGATGTGTTCTGCTTTTAAGAGTCATGCTGCACAATTGGATTATCTTTTTGACTTTGTCATTGTATTGTTTAATTACTGGTTCTGAAGGACAGGTAATTGTTCAATTGCTGGTTCCACAGGAGAGGTGACTATCACAGAAATCATTTTTCAGGGACTCCTTACGGGATGAATTATTAAACAAAGACTTCAAGTGACTGTTGAATCACTACCAGTCACTACATGATTAGATTGTAGCAACTTTGGAGAGAAATAAATGTATGTATCCATCATGTTTTAGTTAATTCATTTTAAGTAATGGAAACATATGTAATTATTAAACCCAAATTGGGTGAAGTTGTAAATAAATTTTGACCAATGTTTCCTTTCAGTTGCAGTAGATATGTTCCAGTAGACATGAGTAGAAGGGATGGGTTTCTAGATGTCGAATTATAAATGCTAGCATCCTTTGTTTACCACTTTGCCCTGACATCATGAGAGAAATCTATTTATTTGGGTTAAGCAGCTCCCGAGTTGGCCAGCCGCAACAAGTACAAAACTATGTTCTAATTTCATGAAGTAGATTTAAAAAACAAACAAACAAACAGCATAATTAATGCTGTCCCTGTGGTTTACACTTAAATCTACCCAGAGTCTTTAAACTGTGACGCACTGACCCCAGGACAGGCGAGAACGGGAAAGAAATTGATGACCAAAATGTATATCCCAGTGCCTGGAGCCATAGTTTGCAACCCAGCAAAGCCCGTCCAAAGTGCAGGGTAAAGGGAGAGGAACGGGGATGAGAAACAATAACACTGTGTGTCAGTGCTCATCCTTCACACCCTTCCAAAAGGCATGAGAGAACACTGATACCATCTTCATGAAGGCCGCTACCTAGTAATCCAAGGGACCATACACAATCTTGTCATACGCATTTGTGTGGTTTCACTAAAAACATTATCCTTGACCTGGTGGCCAACACAACTCTTGGAATTTTGGAGATTCAGACTATTGTTCCTTTGGGGAATAAAGGATTCAGGTCATGCCATAGAAATAATGGTGTTTAAAATGTAAAAAACCAAAAAACAAACAAACAAAACAAAAACAACAACAACAAAACAGAAAGCAGGTAGTAAATAAAAGACCTTAGAAAGATTGTAGAAAATTGGGAGGAGTATCCATGAGAGCTTTGAAAAGTTCCTGCAGTGGTAGGGATTAAATCTGGTGAGCTATTGCTACCCTCTGCTTCTTTCTAAATATTATAGGAGCACTAGCTACCCAAGTGCTAGTCACCCTGAAGCCCCTAAACCAGAACTTATATTGAAACATGGAATTGCCAGTCAATAGATAGTAGTTACCAAAGCCTGTGACAGATCGGAGCAGTCTTGAGAAAGGGTAACTCCCGTCCTCCTTACTTTCAAACATTCAGGAGTTGGATCTCCTTGGCAGAGAAGCCAATATTTAGCCAGAACTCTGAGGGCAAGGGCATGTAAGGCATACAGCTCTTGAGCTTTGAATGGCAGGGAGCTTGTGGTCGAGAGCTCTGACTGACAAGAGTTGTCAAATGCCCTCTCTCTAAAGGAACCAGTGGAAGGCAAGTGAACTTCTTAAAGGGAAAGAATTAAACAATTAGGCAACTGAGAAATTGTAATGCTAGAGAATAGCTTTTTGTTTGTTTGTTTGTTTGTATTTTTGACACAGGGTTTCTCTTTGTAGCCCTGGCTGTCCTGGAACTCACTCTATAGACCAGGCTGGCCTGGAACTCAGAAATCTGCCCGCCTCTGCCTCCCAAGTGCTGGGATTAAAGGCGTGCTCCACCACTGCCTGGCAATGTAATCTGTGCCCTTTTGTGGAGATCTGGGAACTTCTCTGAGTGTGTTAGCAGAAGAAATTCAGTTTTGAGTGTTGGACAGTGGTCTAAAAAACAACTCACTTATCTCGCTAACTAGCATATTTCTTTTGTTAAAAAAAATGAAGTGTGAACATCAAGATAGAATCTCTGTGCAGTGTACATGCACAGCCAAGGTATTTATAAACATTTGTCTTTGGAAAATACATAAGCATATCTCTTTCAGGAAAAACAAAGTGTATTGTAGGGTGTTAGTGAAGGCCCAGCCTTCTCTGTCCATTGGGGAACAAATCAGCATTCACTCCCACACTGTCTTTATCTGTTCCCTTTCCTGTGTGCCTTAGAAACTTGCAGTTTCAGTGGGCACACTTTGTGCAGAACTTTTCACCAGTAGCACAGTGACTAGATGGTTTACCTTGTGAAAAGACATTTTCTCAAAGGTGTGTAAAATTCTAATTGTCAACTGAGCATTTTTTTTTCTCTCCTGTCTGAATATAAATTGTTCTTGGGACTGCCTGTCTTCTAGAACTAATGAATCTGTCCCCATTTGGCAGCAGCTAGTTGCTCCCAGTGCTTGCTAGCTGACACATGTTCCCATAGCAACATGAAGGCAATCTGTTTAGTTCCTTTAAGTATTGAAATTGAAGGCTGAAAAAAAAAATACATATATGGTATTATATCATATTATAGCATCTGACAAGACTGATTGGATCCACTGAGGAGGAAGGAAGTTTGTTCAAATAATTAATGAAAATGTTTGCAGGTTTTTAATAAGGAAGAGGGAAGGAGCACTTGAATTCTGAGTTGTTATTTTAAATTTCAACAGAGAATCAGAATTTCATTTGGTGTTGGCAGATCTGATTTCCCAAACCTGTTCTCTCATTACCTACTTGGATGCTTCATTCACTCACGTATCCTAAGGAGCATTGACATTTGTCTGAAATTAAAATTCTGTTAGAAAAATAGATGAATATGCAACACTCAGAAATGGTTTGCTGACTTCCAAAAATTAAAAGCACACCCCCATTTTTTTTTTATCAGAAGAATAGTTGGAAAGTGTTTACTGCTGCTGTGTCTACCTCGTGCAACTGCAGTGAAAACTTGACCTCACACAAACCAGCAGGCAATCATTAATCATCTTGTAGAACATACTCTCCACACAGCAGGTCGCCATCATCATCCCATGAGAGCCCTTTGCACACTGGATGTGGTTGCACTCCCACATCTTTTATTTAAACATAAATTTCAGATGATCGTTTTTTGACTGGGATGATGAAGAATACCCATGGAAGGACCACAGGGATCACATTAGCTCTTTCCCTCCTTCTTTGGGCCAAAAGATCCAGGCAGGAAAGAATGAGTTATTAGCTTAGCGGGAACCAGAGCTGTGGTAAAGGATTAGAATTACTGGCTATCAGTGGTCATTGTTAATGGATTTTCCATGGTGAAATTAATCCGGGTTCTTCAGGATTTCGTTAGCCACTCCATCATCCTAGGCATTGCTGAAGTTTGCACTTGCCACACTTTAAAGTTATATGGCAATGTGGTTTCAATTAGTGTGTGGAGTACAGCGGGCACGTAGCAAACTACATTTTGACTTTTTCTTTCCTGTGACATTTTCCTTCTTTCCTTTCCCAGAATGGCTGTCACCTTTTCATATCTTCCAGCAATGCACACATTGGTATTTTTATTGGAATCACACGGAATAGTTTATGAATAGCTCCCATTTTTTGTCACTCTAAGAATAATACTGCCCCTAGCAGTGGCCCCATTTCTGTGTACAGATGGTTTTGATGTATATATTTCAGGTATCTGGAGCGAGCAGAGAGAGGCAGTCCTGGCTCGTCCCTATTTTAGAATTAGCCCTACATCCATAAATGTGCATTTCCTTTCAGGAGTTACACGGTACTGTCATAAGACTGTGTGCCGTGAGTTTTTTAAATAGTGACAGCACAGCACATTGAGCAAAAATAATTTTAAAACTAGGGCCATCTTGAGCATCTCTGTGTCAGTTCTACCTCACAAACAATACAGCTAATCATTAGGTCATTATTAGTAAATAAAGCTGTGTTCTTAGCCTCACAAGGCCAGGGCAGTTTACTCAGCCTGAAAACCTAAAGTTAAAGATAGTCATATGTTTGAACTTGTTTCTTTTGGGGAAGAAAGAATGGATTACTATAAATTCTCCACTGGCTTTCTCAGATTAAAGTAAAATCAGTAGCTAGCCACTGTTCATATATCCTAGAGTGGCATGGAAAATCCATTAACAATGACCACAGCTGCTGTGGTCAGTCAGATGGTGAACACGCGCGCGTGATGAACACACACACACACACACACACACACACACACACACACACACACACGGAGAGCTCAGAATAGGGGTTGACTACCTTGTTTATATCTTAGGGTGACATTGGAGGGGTTTGATGCAGTATGTCAGGGTGAACACACACCCACACAGACACTTCCCCCCCCCCAACCCCCTCCCATGCCAGCCACAAACACTCAAGAGAGTTCACTCAGGGCAGCCTGCTTTGTTTGATCAGTGTAGCTCTCTGAGAAATGCTGGCATCTGAATGGCCTATCTGGCCACATTTCCCCTCCTAAGGAGTTCCCTTTGGGGCCTTAGTCCAAGCTGCCAGGATCGAATTGGCTCACATCTGGGCTGAATGGTTTAACTTTTGAGGATTTGGGCCATTTTCCTAAAACTCTCTGGGAGTCAGTTTCTTATCTGGAGAAGGGAGATAACAATAACACCTGCCTTGGGGAACCCAGGAGGCTTAAAGCAGCGGAAGCTCAAAGTAGGCTAAGCCAACTGCCTTAATCATGGCTTAAGTCGCTTACACTTTTGGAGCCTTAGTTTTTGCCATTCATAAAATGAACTATCAGGAGTAAAGATTCAATAAAACGTTACTGTTTCCAAGCCCTTTGTGGTACTGAGGTAGGAATTAACCTCACTCATCAAAACGCTTTAGTTAACTTAGCATTCAACATTGCATTAACAGGTTCCACCAGGCTTTTCCTGTTTGACAAATGGAAATCTGCTCATAGGCCATACATGTTTCAGAATTTGCTCGTGGACCGTTAGAAGTATCATATTCATATGTGTAATGTTTGTCAGACACCAGATCTGATCCACACAACAAAACCGACCCATAATTGACATCACTGAAGCCCCCTCCCCCTGGAGGTACCAAGTTTTAGCTACTCTCTATATGTTTCTTTAGAAGTTGAAATCGGGTATGATACATAGGCCTAAGCCATAACACCAAACCTGGAACAAAAGCCCCTTTGACATGTCTGTTTTGTTTTGATTTTTTACCTGAACCTCAGGGACATTTTGCAACCCCCTTTTCTCCAGGCCTGTTTTTCTTGCTGCACGGGGCCACTGCAGCCAGCATCCTGTCTTCCCCAGCCTCCCACTGGGGAGACTCTGAAAGCTGTTTTCAGGTAACACATTCTCCTGCCTCCTGCTGCTCCTCCCTGGAGTTTGTGGCTGCTGTTGGGTGAATACAGAAGAGGCTGGGGAGCCAACAGAGCAGGCCAGGGGGCCAGCAGATAATCAGTCTTTGCCACTGTGGGTGTCTGGATTGGAGGCCATTTCTGGGGGGTTATTTTCTCTCTCATCTCTCCCGTGATTATAGGACTTTGATCATTTCACAGCACATTGATCACTCTGACGCCCTTCCTGAAAAACAAAGACAAAAATTAACAGTAAAGGGTATTATTTTGGGGGAGGGGTGGGGTGGGGGGTCTGTT
>NW_022196898.1:84113746-84135941 GCF_008632895.1 Mastomys coucha
TATTTAGGCTGGCTTGCCCTTCCTTCAGTCTCTGCTCCATAGTTAATCTCTGCAACTCCTTCCTTGGGGGGATCTGTTTGTTTTCTTACCAGTGGCCTTTGTCTCTCAGTCTCTGTGTATAGCATCAGGACATCACTTATGTCAGTGCAATGACGTTGTTTAACCACTTGTAGCTCTTAGACACCAGTTGGAACAATTGGAGTCAGATCTTTCTAAAAACTGCAGACTTGGGATTTTGTGATTTTTTTTATGCTGCTCAGGGAATCATTCAGGATTCATAGAACATTTTATCAAATAAGGCAGAAGGAAGGAATCTGACTTAGAAACCCAAGTTTCTAAGATGTGATTAGATGCCCAGGTCTGCAAAGTTAGAAACATCAGTGGTAAAAAGTATTGGCGGGAAGCCCCAGCTGGCCAGCTTTCCACAAAGAGGTTTCAGAAGATCCAAAGCTGAGTGAAGATGGCCTAGCCCAGGTATCGAGGAGCCAGCCGCTGCCCCTGTCTTGTGGGCCCTGTAGGATTTCTTACCACTGTTTAAGGTACCTGCTAGAAACCTGTATTTCATTCTTTCTCCTTCTCCATCTTTAGATGGCTCCTGATCCATCCCTTCATTGTTTCTGACATCTGTTTATATCTATTTTCTACTTATTACTTTTGTTTCCTTCTTCATGACAGATCCCTGAAGTGTAGAAGGTACACAAAGCCCTGGCAGTCCCACACAACTCATGCGGGGAACCTGAATGTTCAGACGCCAACTCCTAACTGCCCCATAGTTTTCCATTTATGTGTGCACCTGCAGCTGCAATTTTCTTGGGGATACTTTGCATAAAGAAACTTTTTTTCATCACAAAATGTGCCCAAGACTGAGACCAGGACCTTTGTCTGGAAGAACATAAACGACTTCTAGAAACAGAAGCATGGAGCCCTAACAGCTTGCTTTCCCAGACCGACCTTGTAACTCTGTGCCCCAGAAAATTTAGAACATTTGGAGATGGCTTGGGAAAAGTTGAAACTGTGCACATTAAATCTGGGATTGCTGAGGGGCTGTGGCATTTCCTGCCTCCTTTGCATGTCATTTGTCTCTTTTCTAATTCCTATTTTTTTAAAAATCTGCTAGATTAATTCTGCTAAAATGCCTTTTTTTTTTTTTTTTTGCATGTCTCCTCCCTTGTTTAAAACTCTGTGGTGACTCACCTGAAGGACTTAATGAAGCTAGCTTGTGGCCTCCCACAGGCTGGCCCATGCTCACCAGTCTCCTATTCTTTCCTTCAAGAAAGTCTTAGATATGGCCGCATTGGTTTGTTCTGTGTCCCTGGAGTATCTATTTTCCTTGATTTATGTCTTCCGTGGAGTATATATTTTCCTCTATTTATGTCTTTTTTCAGAGTGTCTCTCAAATAACTTTTGACCTGGAGCCTCTGGCGTCTGCACTCAGGCTCTCTAGGCTTGACCTGTGGAAATGGGCTGTTCTGTGAGTTGAGGAGTATGCCAGACACTTACATAAGGGAGTACCACTGCTCCCATTATTGGTGTCTATTGACACGAAAAGGTGATTGAATCAGGGCCCAGAGAGCACTGACAAGTTCTCCACAGATTCCAGGACTGCCCATCTTTGATACCTTTTAGCTTTAGGGAAGGTTACCTGTTATGCCAAGAGAGCTGAGATTGAATCAGAGCAGCGCTTGATTCAGATTGGCTGGCTCTGAACTCCCACTCTCATCTTCAGGAGCTCGTTGACCTGAGTGTGGTTTTCGTATCTAATTGCCTTTATTGATGGGGGTTGAAGACCCAGCAGTAATGTGGTCCTGAGAGCAAGAACAGTAGTCAGCCCAGGGAAGCGCTCCCTGGAACTGTCACCCACCATTCCTGTCTTGGTGATAGTATAGCTGCTTTGTGATACATTTCAATATATTTAGCATTTTCTGCATTTAAAAGGCATTTCCTGCTTTGAACCTGAAGCCGATTTCCAGTTAGACTAAAACTCCATCTCCTCTGCCCTTAAGTGGTGAGGAGGCATTTAGAGCAGGGGATAGTTCTCTGTGCTTCTCAGAGCAGTAACTTACAACAAAGGAGTCATTTGTGCTTGACAACTCCGTGTGTTACTCATGCAATTGTCCCTTCTCACAGAAGCCTGTGGCCAAATGGATCTGCTCCCCAGAGAATGGCACTATCTGTCCTGGCTGAACAAACACTGAGGCATAAAGGCTAGCCGCTCTCCAAGACATTGCTCCTCTTCATCCTGAAGTGCTTGCTTTCCTCTGAGGAGAAAGAAGGATGTGGCAGGCAGTAAAAGCAGGAAAGCCTTTGCTACTCCTGTATGAGGCCTGGAGTACAGGGAGAAAAGCCTCCAGAAGTTTGTGGGGGTGGAGCGTAGAGGGGAGCTATTTCAGTATATGAACTGACTTTAATTGGTGTCTGTGTCCTTTTATTAATCAGCCATTTATTGACTATATACCTAGTAAAACACAGCAAGCTAGATCCTAGACATATTGAAAAGAAAACAAGATTTCTTATTCCTAAGATAAGAGAAGTTTTCTTCCCTTACGGGTTTTAGTATAGTGAGCTGGATTAGATATTAAGTTATTCCTTGAGGGAATGAGTATGTTCTGAGGCAGACTTGCACTGGTGAAAGTCCATGCCAAGTGGGAGAAATGAAACCCAATGTATGTTCGAAATTCACAAACTGGAGGAACTCGGGTACACAGAGATTCTTCCACAGAGGCCGAGGAAAGGGTAAAGGCAGGAGTCCTGGGAATCAGGCAACTCCAAGGTAGGCTTCCAAATTACAGGCACTCCACGTTGTCTCAGATGTAATATGGTGGAACTTATCTCACTACTAGAAGATCCTGTGCTTCTTAGGTTCGTTGTAAACATTATCTTTGCTGGGAAGCTTAAAGACAGTCAAGCCTAGGAGTGGATCTGTGAGGAGGAAAGTTGTGTATAGAATAAGACAGTTCCTCACTGAAAGAGTCTCTTCAGAAAAACACACACTTATTTTCTTTTTCCTTTTTTTGGTAGTATGGTGTGTGTGTGTGTGTCTGTCTGTCTGTCTATCTGTCTGTGTCTTTGTGTGTGTCTGTATATGAGTGTGAATTCGTGCATAAGTCTGTGTGTGTCTGTATACGTGTCTGTGTATATCTGTGTATGTGTATCTCTGTATGTCTGTACCTGAGTGCCTGTCTGTGTGCACCTGTTCCTCTGTGTGTGTGTGTGTGTGTTTGTGTGTGCGCGCGCACGTGCGCACACTCTCAAGTGTCTGTATTTGTGTGTCAGGCCAGAGGTCAACTCTGAGTGTCTTCCTCAATTGCTGTTAACTGTCATTACTCTGTTTTCATGACCCAGGGGTCTCTCACTGAGTCTGCTTGACTGCCTGGCCAGCAAGCTGCAGAGATTTTCCTGCCTGTGCCTTCCCAGCTCTGGGACTATAGATAAGTGCCACGTTACCCAGCATTCCGTGGGTGCTAGAGACTCTATGCTGGCTGTTGGCACGTTACTTACAGAACCATATCTGAAGTCCAGCAGACACTTTTTCTATAGACTAATATTTTTAAAGGACCATTCAGATTTCATGAAATAGTCATGTTAAGAAATAATTTGCCAAGGAAAGAAGAAAGACAATGGGCAAACATTGTTCATAGTAGAGATAACATAAGTATATGTCATATGTTTTAAAACCAAGTTTGTTGTACCAAGTTTATTTTTCTTTTCCTTTCATTTTTTTTTTTTTTTTAAATATGTGGCCATGAGTGTTAGCCAGTGATTTGTATTGAAGAACAGCAGACAAGGCTGCGCATATTGTCAGGTCTGTTCTTGCACTGGAAATAGTCTGTGTTGGTCTGATGGCTGTGGTAAGTAGCAGCAGAAAGTGAACCTCGGCACACACTGCTTCCCAAGACTATAGTTCTGAGAGTCGTTTGTCTTGAAGCCCACCAGGTCATCGAAAACTCCTTACTCCCAGCCAGAGAAGCCACGGTGCTTCCAGTGACGCAGGAGCCTGGGCGAGTGTTAATAGGAGCTGTCGTTGAGTTTTCTAATTGGAAGCCCTAATTAAGTTCTGCCTTGATCTCTATCTGTTGCTGCCTTGATGTCCTCTCTGTTGACCTGTTTCTTTGTTCAACGACTTTTTCACAGCTAAGCACACACACACACACACACACACACACACACACACACCAGGGATTGCCTGCAACTTCATAGTCTTGTGTGCCCACAATTGTGCTTTGCTGTCATGTATCTTTAGGGATCTTGAGCTACACATGTGCTGTTGAAATGACTGTTGTGAAAAAAAATAAGGCCACACCAGTTGAGATTTTACTGGGAGCTGAGACCCTACAAAGGATCTTCCTTTATTTGGGACAATCTCATGCTTTGTCTAGGTCCTGTATTGAGAACAGTCCAAATTCTTTCTTTGCAGAATATCTGCCTCGTGCAGACTCATGCCCAGAGGTTCTGTCTGTACGAGTCTGGCCAGTGGACCTGCTGCAGACTCTCTAGTGGCTCTCCTTTACCCTTTGGATTGGGGTTTAATCAAGTGTGGCTTGGTAAGACCAGGAGGGTAGCTGTCCCCTCCAAGCCCCCCACCCCCCGTGGCTTCTTCCAGAGGACCTGCTATTCCTCTCTGGCAACCCCTTCTGAGTTTAAGCTCTTCTATAACACAGATACATCTCATTCACCCTTTGAGTCTCAATTTAAATGTCACTCCTGCGGGGGAGTCCCTACTTATGCACAGAAATATGCAATCTGCTACCTCGGTGATTTTCCTTGTCTTCAGATTAGTGCATTTAAATCCACCCCTAATCAAGCTTTCCTTGGCCTGTGTTATCTGTGTTCCTTTCCGGACTTTTTTAAACATTATTTTTATTTTTATACTTGCCTGGCCATATCTCTCTCTCCATTGTGTAACACTGTTCCTGCCTCACGGGCGGGTGGTTATCGTAAGTATTTGCTGATTGGTGGATTCACTGATAAATAAAGAAAAAGTTGAGCAAGGACTGGGTGAACTTCCTGATGAGGAAACCTGGTCCTCCTCAAGTTAACCCTTGAGTTCCATTGTCGCACTTCACCTTACTTTGTAGTTGTTGCCTAATTAACTGTGGATTAACAATGGCCTGCTTTCTTCCTTTAAAGTCAGAAATCACCTTGTGGTATTCTGCAGTGCTAGAGAGAAACAAATGTTTTCATTTAGGGCCTTCTTAACCAGAAGGTGAACAGTTGGACTGAGTCAGAACAGGCAGTTTGTAGAGACAGTACATAAAAAAGAAAATGATTCTTCAAGTACCCAATTAATTCTAGTTTAATTACTTACAGATCGTTTTCCTCCAGCTTCTCAGTTGCTATGTTGCCACCCATGAGGCAGGAACAGTTACACAGTGGGAAGTGGTGGTGGGGGGGGGGGGGGGGGGGGGGGGGGGGGGGGGGAGAGAGACAGAGACAGAGAGACAGAGATCACATGGGCCAGGCAAGTATAAAAATGAAAATGTTTTTAAAAGGCCAGAAAGGAGCACAGATAATACAGGCCAAGGAATGCTTGATTAGGGTGGATTTAAATGCAGATGGCTTAAGACCTAAGAACACTGGCTGTTTTTACAAAGGTTTTAGGTTCAATTCCCAGCACTCACAGGATGGCTCACAGCTGTCTGCAAGTTTAGTTCTGGGGGGATTCACTGCCCTCTTCTGTGACTGTGAGCACTGCAGGCATCTCACGCACATACTCATGCAGGCAAGCACCCATACACATCAATAAAAAGAATCTTTTTTAAAAAGTCTCAGTTGTGAATCTCCTCTCTAGACCCAGGAAACTGTCCATGTGTTACTTTATGCTGGGTCCGTGAAGGATATGTATTTTTTTACATATGCAATAAAAATATTAGGGTAGTACCCAGTTACTAAGGTAGTTTATTTTGGTGTTGGGGGAGGGGTGCCCAAGGAGGTCACAAAAGGTTTTCACATCCTCTGGAGCTTAAAACTTACAAAAGGTTGTGAGCTGCCCTACATCACTGCTGGAACCAAACTCCACATCTGCAAACTTAGCATGCATTCTTGAACACTGACCCATTTCTCCAACCCCAAAGATGAGATGAGATGCATTTTATATCTGTTTACTGATTCACTCAGGCACAGATTTGACAGGCATTTTCAAGTTATATATTCCTAGTAATTTTCTCTGGGTGCCATCCTTCTTCTCCTGAAAGGAGTTCTTTCTGGATTTGATTTTCAGAGTACAGTACTAGAATATTTGAAAGCATGCAGAGAAATAGGGACACTCTGGCTTAGCGAAGAGTTAAGAATAATCTGTATTTCTTTTTGATATGAAAATGACTGAATGTTTCTCTGTGGAAATGTGAATGTTTTGAATCTCATCATCATACAATTTTAAATAGATGACTACTGGTCGTAACAAACATTTTATTAAAATCCCAAATGGTCCATGATCATGGTAGAGGTCATGTAACAGTGTCAAGAGTTAGTAGCAGTAGAAGCCATGTCTAGGCAGGCACATAATCACATGTAATCACAGCTCTTCTGAAGCTGAAGCAAGAAGACCTTCCCAAATTCCAGACTGACCTGGGCTACATGCTGAAGTGCAGGCTTGGTAGAGACACACTGTACAGCCCTGCTGTAACACTAACCAACCAATTTCACAAACAGACAGCAATGTCTACTGTGAAAAGTAAAGCCACATCATCCTAGAACCATATTACTTTACTTTTGGGTCTTAGGTCACTTAAAAGCATTTCAGCCTTGATTGTATGCTTTTATTCTCTAAACAAAAGTGTGTTGCTTGCACAGAACTTAATAACGTGGGAGGCCAAATCTGTCCGATACCCACATGAAAAGCGGAGAGTCGCTCTCCCTGAAGACTGGCCCTATATTTGTTTTCTCTGAATAACATGTGTGCCATAATGAAATCTGGGGTTAGAAGGGGAAGCTCTCTGTGAATGCCATTGAGACAGTAATTACTTTATTTTCTACAGTATGCCACAGGAAAGACATTCTCTATCGGTGTCTTCTATTTAGTTGGGAAATGCTTTGCTTCTGGTGAGTTAAATGAGATGTGGTGATAGCTTATCACTTCCCTGATGGCTCTATGAGCTTATGTCTTAAGCAACAGTGATGGCTGAATAAAGTATTTTGGGTACAAAGCAGTGTAGTACATGTCCTCTAAGGAATCCTATGATGCAAACGGCAGAAGAGTTTACTTGGTTTAGGAACTGAGGACTTCAGCCTGTGCTCAGGTCTCCCATTTCCATATGTCACACTTGCACTGCAGAGGTACCCAACACTCGCAGAATTCCAGAGTTCAAGAGCTAGCAGGGGACCCAGCAGGGAATCTTTTGGAATCCTCAGGCAGCCAGATGCAGGATGCCAAGTGCACCACCATGGAGTAAGCTGATGAGATCCGTGGGCTCTCTGTATCTCTTGGTTCTGAGTTCATGGATTCAGCCACACTAATCAGAACTATTCAGAAATAATACTGAGTTTTTGTGGTATTGAAAACACACAAGATATACAGATACACTTTAATCACAATATATCGCATTCTGGTTATTTTTGTGGATTTCAAAGTGGGTTTCATTTGATGCCCTGGCTGGGCTTTGAACTCACATGTAATAGACCAGGCTAGCCTATAACTTGTAGCAACCGTCTAGCCTCTAATTGCTATTCCATAGTATAGAGATGATTCAAAGTTTGTCAGAGGATGTCCATATGCTATCTGGAAAATGAACATCTGTGCTTTCTTTTTAATTGAAAGGATGTCAGGGAGCCCCCTCTGTCATGTATATTAAAGCATAAGTGTAAGTAAAATACTTTAATCTTTTAATGGTAAGGATCTATTCTGAATCTTTTAACTTTTGCTACATTGTGGAAGGCTTGTTCTTGCCATCACAGTCTTTATAAAGTGGAGGTGGTAAAAGTGTGTATGTCAGAACGCCAAACCTGTGGTAATATAGTTAGCGCTCTCAGGCTCTGGAGTTAGCTCCATTTCAGATCTAGAGAAACCACGTGTGACCATGTGCCATTATACTATTACTCTTAAGCTGTAGGTTGTCCATCCACAAATTAGAAAAAGGTGGTGGGTGGGCAATAATACCATTGTATTTGCTTTCTTTTTATTACATTTATTTATTTTATTTATTTTGTGTGTGTGCATAACATAGCTTTTATACTTGTGATTGTGTTTTGCCCATGGAGATTTAACCTCTAGTAGAAATGGTTCATTTAGATTTTTGCCTTGCTTTCTCCTTTACCTCTCTAATTGTGTTAAGACGGGTTTTGAAGAGTTAGCTGTTCGTTATATAAGCTGAGAATGAAGTCAATTTTCTCTCTCTCTCTTCATTAATACAGTCGCTGGTTTTTAACATTGGCAGTGTGTTGACAGCAGGGTTTTCTGTCACAAGGGTTGTGTAAGGAGGGCAGTGAGGCCAAAGTTGCCATGGTTATTCTGGTGTGTCACCTAGCTCCTCTCCTGGCCAGTGCTGGTGTGGGTGTGGTTAATGAGATGGAGCTTGGACAGCCAGGAGCTGTCTCACACATGCTGAGGGCCCACGGAGTTCATCAAGACTCTCCCTATTTCTCTTTTTATCTGGTTTAGTCTTAAATAACTCTTTTAGAATTTAGTGTTCTATTTTATTTGTTCTTAGTTTCAAAGATATAATTGTAGCATTTCTCCATAGAGACAGTTCTAAAATATATCAATTTCTGAAAATTGTTAGTTTTTAAACAGAATAGGAAACCTCTCCAAGAAACAAAATCTCATAACTGTGTCTTCCATTTTAATTCGATCCACCAGCAAACAATGTAAGAACCAGTGTAAATGTTCACTGGCCTGCCTTCCTTCTCTTCGCTGCTTCCTTCCTTTCTTTCTTCCCCCCTCCCTCCCTCCCTCCTTCCTTCCTTCCTTCCTTCCCTCCCTCCCTCCCTTCCTTCCCTTCCCTCCTTTCTCTCCCTTTTTCCCCTTTCTTTCTTTCTTTCTTTCTTTCTTTCTTTCTTTCTTTCTTTCTTTCTTTCTTTCTTTCTTTCTTTCCTTTCTTTCCTTTCTTTCTTTCTTTCTTTCTTTCTTTCTTTCTTTCTTTCTTTCTTTCTTTCTTTCTTTCTTTCTTTCTTTCTCTTTTATTGGAGACAAGGTGTGACTCTGTAGCCCAGAGTGGCCTTGACCCAAATCCGTCTGCCCCAGCCACCCAAGTGCTGGGATTTTTAACATGTGCCATAGTGCCAACTGAAATATATGAACACACTGTTTTCATAACATGTAGCTTTCCTGGTTTGGAATCTGGTGCTGGGATGTCCTGAGACCGTTGCCAGTTTTCTCCCTTTTAAAGAAATCTTCAATGTTTCAGCAATCATGGTGGCATCTCGGAGAGAGCTTTCCCTACTGGCTTCTTCCCTGCTGTTTCCTGCACATGATGGGACAGTTGCCATTAGAGAGACCATGCGTGCCCAGGCAGCAAGCTCCTTTCTGCCTATTTCTCTGCTCCCTTGTGATCTGTTAAGCTTTGTGTACTCATTCATCTAGAAAGTCTGTTAACCGGGTTAGCAAGAGATTACTGTCTCTAAAGAATCTTGTATTTGTAACTATCAGAAATAAACTATGGTGGTGTTTATCCACACATATGGATATATTCCTGTATTTAGAAGGAAAAATTACCCTTCATCATCAACACCTTCAATAAATTAATAAGCAGCCTAACTGGAGCAGATTGATTAGAGATATTTCTGTGGAAAATCTGTATTAAAGAGCTGTAAAATTTCACAAACTGTGATGGCCATATTAAGACTGATACTATAAAATGCATTATAAAAATACATGTGATTTTAAGTGATTTTAAATGATGGTGACATCACAGTCACCCTCTCAAGCTCATTATATTGCATATCTGTAACAAAAGGGAGATGCTATCTAACATTTAAAAAAATGTATCAAATTTGGGGAAGGTTGGGGATTTTGACAGAACCTCAGATTTATTTTAAGAACAGTGCTGCTCTGGATGGATAGTACAGGAAAGGATTATTTTATTTTCGTTCTATTCTAGATGAGAGATAAGCCCTCTGAAACATTATTATTATTTCCTGACAGATGGGATTATTTGATTCTATCTATTTAAGGAAGAAACCTGGACTTTAGGAGAAGCAGTCAAACTGTTTAATTGACTAGATTGTAGAAATATCTAAATGTTGTAATAACTAGAGACTTGAAACAACTTGGGAAGATAACTCAGCTTATTGAATGGTTTTGTAGTTTCTAAATGGTAAATTCCAGCTATTTTACTGAATGAACTGTTAGCCATAGGAGACATAAAATGCGGATTCTAGCTTATAAATGTGTGTGTGCGCATACATGTGGGCTCATGTGCCTAACTGGGTATGGTGATGATTAAGTATTGGAGAGTACAAAGTAGGAGAAAATGGTACTTGTAACAAGTCTGCTAAGTAGATTTCACATTTGAATGAATGGCTCTTGGAAGGAATACAGGAAGTGGTTCAGTTTCAAATAGCGAAGGTAATCAGATCAGAATTACCTGTGTGCCAACATTCCTGTATTATATTTCAGCGGACCCAGCTTTTTCCTTTTACTGCACTAGGAACTCTGCATCCTTTTTTAGGTAGTCGCCTTTGATATTCTCAGATAAAAGCCATCTCCTGAATCTTTGATCCTACACTCCTACAAGCTAGGAGCCTCTCACGTAGGGTGAGAAATACTTACTGCTTTACAATGTCTTAAGTTATTTAAGAATGCAGTGACTTTTAATGAAATATAAGAGCAATTAAGAAAAGGTTTGAATGCATGCTCTAGAGAAGAATTTTTAAAAAGGTGGAATATTATATGCTCCAAAATAAGTTCCCTAAGCTCTAAATCCCTCACTGGATATGTTGATGAAAACCCTGTGCATTCTATTTATTGGCAGAAGCCCAGTGAGTTGGGCTAAGGAGATGACTCACGGGGGAAAGGGCTTGATATTAACACAAGAGGACCTGAGTTCCCAGCACCTGTGAAAGATCTGGGTATGACCTCACTTGACTGTAACTGCCATGCCAGACAGCAAGGACAGGCAGACCCCAGCAGCTGGGCAGCAGGCCAGGCTGGCTGAGAAAGAGGGCGTTGGCCTCAATGAAAATACCCATCTTAAAAAAATAAGTTGGAGAGCAGTAGAAGAAGACTCCCACTACCCTTCTCTGGCCTCTACACGTGCATACATGCGCACACATACGTGCGTGCTTCTGTGCCCCTACACAACACTGTGAGAACACTCTATATCATGGGGCAAGTCTGGATTCAGTCCTGAGCTATTCCAACTGCTAGCCATATGTTCTATTCTCATCTCTTTTATATGCTTTATTCTCCTAATCTGACAAACGGATAGGCAGTAACTATCTCAAAAGAAGTTGGACAAGTCAAATGAGACAGTGTGTATAAGCCTCAAGATCCAACAGTGAGTATATAGTCAATAAAATGTGACTGCTTTTCATAATGGCCCCATGAAATCCTAACTATACTTTCAAATCCTATTGCTTAATGTAGCCATTGTCAGTGCAGGCCACCTGGGGATATGGTGAGAACCCTGAATGACAAAGAACTTGCCAAGCAAAGCTCATTATGAAGCATTGCTCATTACCAAGCATTATGTAACATGTACCAACACTTAGTAAATGCTAGCTGGGTTGCAATTCCTCCAACGTAATCTTGCTGATGTTTGAAGAGCCTCTGGATAAATCAGAGGAAATGGACTTATTTCTCTTAAAAGGTTCATAGAGTAAAAAGTCTTACTGATTACACAACAGTGTAGGTGATCCTGCAATTTTAAGTACAACTGGAGAAAAACCATGAATGAACCCTTTTAAATTTAGGTTCCTTCTAACATTGTCCAGGCCAGACTGGGGGTTACTTTGTAATCATGTATGAATAAATGGCTTTTTAAAACTAAATAGAATGTGAAGCCAAAGTCAAAGGAAATAATTAGCATTTGACATATGTTCATGATGGTCATAAGATGAGAACTTGTAAACAGAGCGTTTTTATAGATAATCATTAAAGCCAAGACCAACATATTTCTATAGTTAAATCAATGTGTGAACTTCAAAGAAGGAGCACTGCTCTCCTTTTCAGTTAGTCTATAACTTTTTCCATGCACACAATTTCCCCCTCAGTTAAGACCAACTTAAGTGTTTCCAGCAACATACAGTTTAGGTAAGTAAAGCACATAGAGCATACAAAATGTGAGTTCCTGAAGTTCTTCTGTTTTCTGAAAACACAAAGAGTAGTTCCAGAACTTGGGCCTTGCCACCCCTACAGACAGCTTGAACAATATTGACTGTATTGATCTAGAATTTGTATCTCAACTTACAAAACTAGGTTAAGAAAGAAAATACCAGTTTATCATAAAACATTACTAATTGTTCATCAATTTTGCATCTGTATATATTTCTGAGTGGCTTGTGATATTTATTTGTTTGTTTATTTATCTAAGATAGAAGCCCATATAGCCCAAGCTGACTTTGAAGTCAAGATGTCTCAAGGATGACTCTGTAGTTCCAATCCTTCTGCCTCCATCTCCCAAGTGCTAGGATTCCAGGAGTCCACCACTGTGCCTAACCAAGGATGTAAATATATTTTAAACCTTAGCTTATCAAATAATTCTGGAAAGCCCTGCCTATAAGAGGACTTTGTGTACAGTTTTCATCATTCAGAGGAGCATCCATGAACGTAACCATTACCAGCCAAGCTCAGAGCACATCCAGAAGATTAGAGGAAAAACTCAATAGGATAGTCATTCTTTAACTTGGCTAAAACTATGTGCTATTCAAATTTCTACGATCTATAAGCACATTCTACACTGTTACTACATTGGTAAGCATCCATAAATAAATACATGAAATTTGAAATGCTCCAAAATTTGAAACTTTTTGAACAATTATGTGACACTGTAAGTGACAAATTTGGTATGCAACATTAGGTGATAACTTGCAATCCACATGCTGACAGGTACAGAGACCAGCATGCTATTATCCCCCGGTAATCCTGGTATTCAAGAAGCTGAGAAAGGAGGGTCCAGACCAACCTGGCCTACATCAAGAGACCCTATCTCAAAATGAAACAACAACAAAAACAGAAACAGACATATCAAAAGTATAAGAAACATGAAACATGATTGGACTTAATGTGTCGACTTGGCATTTTTCCCTTGCAATATCTCAGTGTGCAAATTGTGTGTGCATTTAAAAATCCAAATACCTCTGATCCCAGGCATTTGGAAAAGGGATATATACCCTATACATGTTTTCCACCTTCAAGTCCTCCATAATGATAGCAAAGTAGAGATTTTTAAATATATCTAATATAAAGTTTGTGGAACTCTGAAGAAGCATTTGCAGAGGATAAAGGGCTCAATGCAGGAGCTTTGTGAGAAATCTTCAAAGGGAACTGGCCTCGAATCCTATCTGAGGTTTAAATGGCTAGTAGGCACTTACCCAGATCCATGGGGTAATGGAAAAAGCATTCTAGAGTACTGTAGCCTAAGGAGTAGAGGGGTTTGAACTTTCTACATTTGAAAACTATTAGGGCTGAGGGCAGGCATGGGATATAGGGAGAGACTTTTAACAGGGGAAAAATCTCATTTGCTCAGTTGTACATTGTTTGAACTTCATCATATACAGACAATCCAAAACACTGAAAGGGAAAGACGTGCATATATGGTGTGATTTTAGTATTATGCTTCATCGATTTGGGCTCCTGAATAGAACACTGTGGGGTGCAAGTTCGAAGGCTGAACACACAAAAGAATGCTATGCAGGGGTGCAGACATGAAGAGTGACGGCACAGTTTGTAAAGCACATCAAATTTAATAAACATTCAAATGTCTAGGGAAGCTGATGATGGGTACAAAGAGAAATCTAGGATGGTTTTCAACTTTTTGGTTTATATGACTAGATAGATAATTATATCACCACCCAAGACCCTGTGTGTACCAGGGCAAGTCTGTCTAAAAGACATCAGATTCATCTGAGACAACAGGATTATGAGTGGGACACCCAGAATTACCCAGTTACAACAGCTGCTTCAATTTTCTAGAGCACCCCACCACCTCCAATAAAAGAAGATCTGGTTTAGACAGTCCACTGTGAGTTCCAGCTTAGAATGTTGTTGTGTAGCCAACAGGAAACCATGCAAATACATGAGGTAATTAAGAAGGGGGCAGCTGAGTGATGACACAGCTAGGCTAAGATTGCATTTGTTGAAAATAGAAGGAACAGAGGCTAGGCCAGTGAGGGGAACACTGAGGACTGTGTTAGTAGAAGCTGAGGGGAAAGGGCTGCAGAGTGTCTGCTCCACCTTAAGCCTTGCTTTCTGGCCCTAGAAATGGAGTAAAGTAGCCATGGGCAGGGTGTCCTGTTCCAGAGAGTCAAGGATCACACAGGTTGAGGAGATGAGCACTTGTTGAGAAGCTTGCTTGCTAAGTAATCTCTATCTATACCACAAAGTTTATTCCAGAGACAAGCAAAGACTTTTTAAAGTATGTATTTTAATTTTACTGGTTTTATTATATGTATATTGGTGTGTTACCTGCGTATGTCTGTGTACCACATGCCTAGTGTCTAGTGCCTTCAGAGGCTGCTAGAGAATGTCAGATCCCCTGGAACGGGATTTACAGATGATTGTGAGTAACTATAAGGGTTCTGAGAATTAAACTCTGATCCTCTTGAAGAGCAATGGGTGTTCTTAATTGCTGAGCTCTCTTTCCAACTCCATAGCTGATAATTTTTAACCGTAAATATACACAGGTGTTTTTGGATAAGTGGAACAAAGTCTTTAGAAGTTAGGAATGAACAGAAGGCTTAGATAGGTTTGATGGAACATGGACTCTGGGAAAGCCAGAACACTGTGTGTGAAAAGGAAAGGGTCTCTAATAAAAGAAGAATCAGTAAACGAAGACTACGGTCCCAGCCTCTTGTGTAGTAGAAATTAAATGATGTGCTGAATGTACCTGGAAATGGACTAGAACCTTTCTGAAGAGTGTCTGTAAAAGAGGCCTGTCCAGTGGCACAGTAGTGTATATGTATATCAAGATCAGTCCTGGGGTCATGGCTGATGGTATCCCGAGTTCTCACATCAGTCATGACTAGAGGATGTCATCCTGACCGTCATGGACTGAGGCATTTCAGTCATCAACTGTTGACAATATACTTAGACTCTTGAATCTCCAACTGCCTCTTTATGGGAAAATATATTACACTGATGATATGGTGATGACTTCTCTTTCCATCCTTCCCTCCCTTCCTTGCCTCTCCTCTCTTCTCTCTTTTCTTTTCCATTCTTCCTTCCTTCCTTCCTTCCTTCCATCCTTTCTTTCTTTTCTTTCTTTTTTTTTTATTGCATATACGTTTTGGGTTTCATTTTGTATGGGTCAGGCTCTCTCACTATAGCACAGGCTAGCCCCAAGCTTACTATGTAAATTAGACTGGATTGACACTAACCCACTAATTGTAGTCCTCCTGCTCAACCTCTCCAGTGCTTGGGTTACTGAGCTTGTATGCGATGACTTCTAAGTCTGTGTCTAGTTTGAATGAAGACGTTGTGAAAATTCTTAAAGGCTTAGTTCGTCTTTGGAGAATGAGAGGGTAACGGTTAGCAGGTGATGAGTGTGGCACCCATAATAGAAATTCTGAGTGGGAGGCATTACAGTACAGGTCTCAGTGTCCACCATGTGTGCTTCTAGGATGTATGGCTCTGTTCTTTCTCACAGTCTCCACTGCTGAGCTGCTGTCACTGCCTTTGGGGAATGGCAGACTCACCATACTGCCTTGTATATCAAGGTCAGCTACAAACAAGCAATCACACTAACCGTGTCTCTAGACTCCTGGTGGGAAATTACACTAAGTACAAATCAGTAGCCATCAAATCTCTGCTTCTTCACAGCTATATGTAGATAGCCAGGGAACATGAAGTATCCTGATCTAGTATATTTTTCTTCTGTGCTAAGATTCTGATCAAGACCTTAAATGTATTAATTACCTCCTTTCTTTTTATGGCCAGCCAAGTTACGGTCAACCACAGCTCTTTTTTCCTCTGTTATTTCTTCTTCCAGTTGATCTCAAATACTTGATCAGTATAATCGTTCCTTTCCTTGTTGTTACAATGCTTATGTCAAGTAGCGTCCTTCATCACAGTAGAAACTGTAAATCATATTCACTACTTTGTGTTATAGATACAAATTCAGCATGCATTCAATCATTCATTCCAGAATCTTTCTAACATGGTCACTGATTATTTGCTGGTATTTGGAATGAATAAAGGAGGATCTGACATCTAAAATTATGTTCTACTCAAGAGAAAAAGCAAATGTATTAAATGTCAATGGATAAAATAGGGCATGAAGAGATAGCTCAGTAGGTAAGGTGTTTGCTATGCAAACACGAGAATCTAAGCTAGGATACTGTCTATGTAAAAAGCTGGGTGCATCCAGCACTGTGTTGATAGAAACAGAGATCTGGATGTTCAGTGGCCTACTAAAGTACTCTAGGTTCAGTGAGAGACTGTTGCAGACAAAGTGGAGAATGACAGGGGAAGACACCCTGAGTCTGAACCTGATCTCCATACATATTCACATGGATGAACACCCCTCTTCCACTAGTGTGCAGACTCAGACATGCATGCTTCTACTTCATAGAGTGTAACAGGTGCTCTGAAGTCTAAGAAAGGATGAGGATGGGGTCGTAAGGAGCAAGTGTAAGATGAAAGATCAGAAAAGATGGAACCACACTAGAATAAAAAGGGACAGCAGAGATATGGCTGAGGCTGAGGGGAATGCTGGCCTTTTAGCTAAGGAGCCCTGTGAACACTGGCCATGTAGCAAAGAAAGGACCTAGATGAGAGGGACATTGAGGGTTGAGAGTGAGCTGAGGTAATGGCAGTATAGATACTGTCTTTTACACAATTCCAAAAGGAGGCCCCTGTAGAGCTTGTGAGTACACCTCAGAAACATTTGTCTTGTCATCTCGAGATTTTGTTATCTCTGTTTCCATTATGTCTTGGCCTCTCTTTTTGGATCATGTGCAACTAAACCAAACAACTTGGTATTGTTTAACAATAAAGTGTTATTAAAAGAAGTATCTTAGATAGCCACACGCACACCATTAAATCTACCTCCGTTGACTTGCTTTATGAGAGGAGAATGCTACAGACAGATAATAGTATTTATATTTATTTCTAACGTGTGCCTAAAAGAAGCATGTGTTTGTAGATTGAGAGGCAGCCAGTCCCATAATTCTGCAGTTGTATACATTGAAACTGAGTGTTTTTGGAACTACACAGTAATCTCTCTCCACAGTAAGGCTGATGTCATTTTTCTAGTTGATGATAACATAGTATTTATGATCTGAGCACAGATGTATTTGACTTTTACAAGAAAAATTATTTTTTTTTTCCCTGAAGAAAACTGAAGTTAGGGAATAGGGGATTTTGTTTGTTTCTTTGTTTTTCCATGGTAGCGTTAATGTGCCTTTTCCATAGAAGACAGAGAATAGGTGAAAGGAGAGTGTTTTCTGGCCTGACAGGCTATTGAGTGACCCTGGGAGCTGAGCAGGTCACCTAGCACATCCCTGGCATGGACATGACAGCATGTGAAGAGGGTGCATTGTGTCTGCTGGAATGTGGGTTTTGAAGCCCTCCCCCAGCTCTCTCTTTCTCTCTGTGTGTGTGTATGTGTGTGTGTATTTAAGGGGTGTAACTGAGGCATTCATCTTAGGTTCTCCACTCAGAACCAGCATAGATGCACATTCATATGAATCATGTAGAGAGACAGGAATAGATCTGTAGGCAATCTCCTTCAGCAAACAGGAATTGAGTGATTACAAATTGTCATTATCTCTGAAAAAAAAAGTGCTGTTAACTAATAGCATAAAAAGAGGAAGGATTTGCTATCATCTTAGTGAAATATGAGTGTACTCTGCAGAATTCATTAGAAAATCAATGCAAAAGACTTAGTGTTTGACCCAAAGCTACAATTTCACATTAATGTTGTATTTCTAGAGAATTTTAAAACTCCGTAAGAGAAATTACTTCAAAGGCATTCGGGGAGGGTGAGAATGTGCCTCAGAAATAGAGGATTTGCCTAGCATGTATGATGCCTGTACCTGTAACACTGCAGAACAAAGAAATAAGCTGGGAAGGAAGCAGATGAAGGGGAAGGGAAAGATTTTAGATAACTGTTCATCCCATTTAGCTTAGTATACATTTTCAAATAGGAATAGTTACAAGAGCAGGTTTATATTCAAACCAGTAGGAAACAGACTCAAAGCCTCTCTCATCTTGTCCAGTACGTGTGGGACAAAACAAGCAAATGAGCATGGTGAAAACAAAGTCTGTTTTACATAAACTCGTTCCATGGAAACAGACTATAGAGATTCTATTTAGGTTCACTAGGTGAACGTCCGCAGTCCTGTAACCCTCTTATGATGAAATAGCACATTTTTTGTGCTTAGACAATGTGTGAATAGTAGTATTAGGTCTCATAGACAATGCAGTAAAAGTGAGGTAGCCTTCTAGTATCCTGTTCATATTTGAGAGTATGACAAACACTATGCATAGAATTAAGAGTGCTGGTCCTCTGTAACCATTCACCAAGATCACCTGGAACATATTAAAGCTGAGACTTAGTTCCCACTTTTGTAAGATGCTTCAACTGTTTGGCTCAACCAAAATAAGTAAGTTCTTTTCCCTTTTTATTTCTTTTTAAAATTTATTTATAATTTAAATCCTCATTAAATCAGGTTTTATATGTAAAGTTCCTATCTATAGCATTGTCTTAACATTTCAGTTTGAGGAGGTTGTATTATTATTTAAAAACTCTTAGGCATGTTAAAGGTATATAGAGTCACACATTCAGTCCTTTACATTCTTTTTATCACAGAATCACATGTAATTCCTTATACAACCATATATGGACGTATGATATTTATTGTAAGTAGAAAATGAGTTGTATCAAGACAAGATTTCAGACAAAAGGGTGGAGTGGAAATCACTTGTTATCACAAGTAGTCTCATCCCCACTTTAGAAAGAACCACCCAGAAGCCATTTGGATTCTATAACTTGTCCCCAAATGAGGTGCTTGATGGCTGGGAGGCCAAGAGTTGAATCTGCTGAATTAACAGATGAACTTTACAGTTGCCCCCACCATCAACTGCTTCTCCACAGGGAGTGGCTGGAGTCCAGGCTGGAGAGGTATCTGAGAGGAAGAGACAGGGAGCACCATGGTAGGGAGCTGGAATTGGTCATTTAGCCAATGAGCAAACAGTGAAGGCCCAGAGAAGGGCCATGGAAAAGCAAGCCTCTAAGATCAGTAAGGTCTCAGCGTTACATGTGAGACATACAATGGGCCATTCATGAACCAGCTGTTTTATATAACATAATTGTTGCTGGTATGTTATTGTTTCAGGGGAGATTATCTTCTTCCCTTCTGAAGACCGACAGGTGGGTTAGACACATGTGCTTCTTCTCAGACCACTGCAGAGGAGTAATTGCTATCTTTTCTCTTGACATATTTAGATTAGAAGAAGATGTTGGGCAGGGGAAGAAAAATATAATAAATATAGGATGATGGGCTTCTGAAAAGGAAAACATCTGCCACACAAGACAATTAAAAATGGCCCACTGGCAGGTACCTACTGTTGTTGAGCATGGGGACCTCAAGTACTCCAATGGAGAGCAGTCCACCCTGCTCTGGGCAAGCTGGCTTTTGTTTAAGTGGGTCTGGAAAGCAGGGTTGTATCAAGATAGCCCTTAGAGCAGCTGTGGAACTGGCCTGACTGTCACCAACACACCTGGGAAGGCTTGGGCATGTTTCTGCTTCTTCTCACACCAGCTGGGCAGAGTGCCCAGGAATTGCACAATGTTCTCTGCCAGCTCTGTAGATACTAATTGAATGTGATCTTTTAGCTATATTTCAAGGAGTGAGCTGAGTCAGGTCTGCAGTTCTTTTTCCCATCTTCCCTCTCAGGGTTTGGGTAGAAAGAACTATAGGTTTAGAAAAAGATTGAACAGAGGCTACACTAGACAATATTAGAAAATCCTCTTTGTAATATGCCTGCCAACTTCTGTGCCATTAAGCAAATATTCATTAAGCTCCTCTTATGTAAATGTGGAGGTACCTATTAAGATAGACACTTCCTTCACAATTGAACAGAATTATCATAATGAAACAGTGCCATATTCCAGCAGTTCCAAAGTGCTTATTTTCTGTTTTAACTCCTGAATGTTGCAGAGTTGAGTTCCCTGTGCTTTTGAAATGGGTATCATTGTCAGCTAATGCACAGATATGGAAGTATTTGTTGATATACTTGTGCCTGAATTGGGAGTATTGTTAGGACCATCTGTGGTGATTTTGTTCACTATCTTCAGTGCCTTCAAGACTACATGATATATAAAGGCTCAGAATTAAAGCAGTGAGGTCCCATTGAAGAAAAAAACTCACTACTGATGGCCTGTCTCATTTTGTTTATTTAAGAGCCTGCATATTATAGATGACTGTAAACACCTGAACTTGTTGCATTTATCATTCAAGCACAGGTTTGCGTATTAAGCATCATACCTGGAAGTCCAGCAGTGAAACTTGGTTATGACACTGAAAGTCAGGAGTACTTGAGATATCATAGGTGAAGCTATAGGCTGAAAATCATGCCTGTCCCTGATGCATGAAGCCACTGTGAGGAATCATACTCAAAGGGAAGGAGATTTAGACTGGAGTAATGTTTTCTATAGTATACTGTAAAGATCTTTAAGTGATAATGAAACATGGCTGTGTTTTTTAACTACTTAATTTACAACTCACAATAGTTGCACATCATCTAATTCCTGATGTCTTGGGGCTCACTGGAGTAGGATAGCAATGGAAATCGCTAGTAAGATGTGATAAGACTTATTTGTGTTCTTCCTCTCACATTTTTAAGGAGCACCCACCATTCTTCCTCTGGTTTCTCAGTTAAGGATATTTGTTGATGGACTCAATCCTTCATAAGATGTGATAATATTTGTGTTCTTCCTCTTGTATTTGTAAGGAACACCCACCATTCTTCCTCTGGTTTCTCAGTTAAGGACATTTGTTGATGGGCTCAATCCCTCATATCCATTGGTTGTGGTGCTGCCCTCTGATCCAGAATTACATTTTTTTGGCTGCAGATGAAGAGCACTGTTAATCAAAAGGGGAAAATGCAGAGATGACATGGGGCCTGATGATTTAACAGTACCAACTCACTGCGTCCCACATGGCCTATGTGCATCCATTTCAGGGTGAGCTCACTAGAGCAGCCTGCTGGCTACTCAGCTTGATGGTTTCCTTGGGAGAAATGTGTCTCCCTTGATTGGATCAATGGGGCTTCCTTTTGATTTGACTCATTATTCTCTTGATAAAACCATTCAAAATAACAAAGCTAAGCCACCTGGAAGCTCCTACATGGTTGGCCTCCCTAATACTTCAGAGCAGGTGTCATGTCACCATCTGCTTAGGTTTCCAGAACCAACCCTCCGTGCATTTCTCACAAAACAGGAATTCTAAGGCCCTGCCCACTTAGTGTCTGTCCTGCTCCCATCATGGCTGTGTTTGGTTGCTGGATATGTCACTCTCTGAAGATCAGCATAAGCTCTTGCCTCAGGGCATCAATGTATTATCAGGACATAGGTTGAATTTTCCCTCAGTTGAACCTTCCAGGATCTTTGCAAGGTGATAGTTCTAATGTAGCCTTCCTGCATTTTTATTTGTTTTTCTTTTCAACTTTTCACGGTAGCCAGCACGTGGAAGAAGAGCCTAAACTCTTACTGGGAGAAAAGGCAGCTGATTGAAGTCTGAATCCTACTGTTTTCATCCTGAGAAACTTTGACTACAGAGACTAGCTGCTGTGGTGGTTGAGAGGCCTGTCTGTGTGGAAGGTTGACCTCAACTCAAGAGAGAGGCTGCCTATATAACAATCCTAGCTTTGCCCTTTACCTGCTGATCAGTTCCTTCAGTGTTCTCAGTCCTCTCTCTGTTAGGTGGGGACAATCTATAGTTTTCATGCTATAGGGTTGTCCATCTAAAATATGTAGATGCATTTTAAGTCCCCGAAATGACAGATACTAGTTTTAAGAGCCAGTAGTAATGTTACTTGCCACGGACCGGGATTTCTCGCGGGGTCCCTGTTCCGCGGGACAAGGGATTCTGGCCAGGTGGG